>NC_080073.1:12074314-12260502 GCF_949987535.1 Balaenoptera acutorostrata | reverse complement strand
CGAGCTTTGGGAAGGCTGAAAATATTCCACTGGATTCAGCAATTTCGACGTTATCGGAATCCTTTGCGGGGCGTGTCTCGGTTTCCTCAGAGCAAGGGAAGCCGAAAGCAAACAGGGATCCCAGTCTGGGAGCGCGCGGACTCGACACACAGCCTTCCGACGCCCAGTCAGGCTATTCCGCCCCCGAACGCAAACCCCATCACACACACCCCACCTGCCCCACAAGTTCCAGGACTTCGGAGACCCGGGGGGTGCCTTACGCCCTCAGCTTTCGGCGCGCCCCTGCCCCCGCCCCAGCTAGCTTCCAAACCCTCAGACACACGGACAAACGACCTCGCCTCGAAAACCCTCCCTGGGCTCACAGGAAAAATTCAAGCACTTCATTGTGTGTTCCCAAAGCTTTGTCCATACCTTACAAGGTTTTGTGTTATCTGTTGTGCACCTGGCTCAAAACAAAAAGCGAGCCAGACCAAAAAGTCAAGGAACGCTGAGAGTCGAGGGAGGAGACGCCCTCACAGGCAAACTTCTGATAGGGGAGATAAAAACTACGACTCCCATGAGGCTGTGGGGCCCCCGGGACCCGACTCCCAGCGTCCTCTGCGAGGTTCAAGAGAGTCTAGGTGGTAGACGCATCGTGTCGGCGCAATACGGCCGCTAAAGCCGTGCAGAACTGGCCCTGCGGGATGGCAGCCTCTGAGGAGGAGCCTGAGACCGTGACGGAGCAGCTGGACATCGCGCGCCGCCTGGAAAATTTGCCTGTGAGCGCGTGGCCCCCAGGGGCAGAGCCAGAGCCCTTTCAGGTAGGGGGCGGGGCTCGGCCAGCCCAAGAGCTGCGCGCGGCCCCCGAGGGCGTGGCCGGTACCCTTTTCTATGGGGGCGGGGCTAGGCGGTCACGAGCGCTGCGCGCGCAGCCTGGGGGCGGGGCTGGCGCCCTTCCAGGTAGAGTGTCGGGGTAAGTGGTAGCTGGGCTCAGTTCTCAATTACCCTACGTGGTAGTGCTTCGATTGTTGTCTCCAAGTTTCTAGACCTTCTTTTTTTTACCCGATCGCACAGCTATCTGCGAGCGGGAAAAGCTCTTAAATAGCTCACAGGTTTCGGTCTTTTCCCATTAATCCTTCGCAATGACCTTTACACGGTCTTTTCTGCCCATAGACTGGCAGTTCCCTGAAGGCAAAACCAGAGGTCTCGTGAGGTCCCTTGGAAAGAGCCGTGAGAACCTGGCTTTTTGTCCTGGTTCTGTCCCCAGAACTCGTTGAGATCCGGGGCAAATCAGTTGCCTCTCTGGTCTCAAATGTCTTGTTTGTAAGATAAGGCATGGGGCCCATTAACGGATCTTAGCCTAGTGTCGTGATTAAAAACTTAGCCTCTAGAGTCACTTAGTTGAGGTTTCCCTCATGCTGTGAGCGCTTTGGCAAATATAAACAGCCTCAGCTAAGACTTAGAGTCCTCCCGTGTGCAATTAAAATAGTAATACCTCTCTCTGGATTGCTTCGAGAATTACAAGTAAAATACAGTTCCTGGTTTGCTGAAAGAACTCAATAAATGTTAACTACTATTATTACCTCAAAGACCTTTGTGCTCCAACCTTCTCACCCCTTTGACGTTGGCCTGCATGTTGCCTAAGGAACAAGGAATGACAAAAACAAAAAACAAAAACAAGGATGTTGGAGTGGAAAGAGCCCTGGACTTGGAAGTAGGAGAGCTAGGTTCAGGGCTTAGCATCTTAGCCATGTCTCAGAGCCTGAGTTTCTTCGTCTGCAAAATGAAAATAAAGTTTTAGTGCCCTTGTCACACCCATTATCAATATCAAACCCTGTCCGTCCTTCCTAGGGTTATTTTGAGAATCAAGTAAGAGGACAGATTCAGCAGCAGTTTAAAAAGAGTAGAGCAGGCTATTAATGTTAGAAATGGTTATTTTTCCTCAAACTACATTAGGCAGTTTATCATTAATAATACAGGTGGCTAGCACCATATTAAATAAACACTGATCCCTAAAAGCTTATTGAAGACCAAACATTGCCGAATGCCTGGTCAAAAACACTGACATATGTTTTCTTTCTTCAAAAAATAATTGAGTGCCTATAATGTGCCTGGCACGGTGTTAAGCTAGGCATGGAAGATAAGATGGTGCCAATACAATTCCTGCCCTTGAGCTTACAAGAGCACATGGAAGGCACTGCGTGGGGGGCAGAGGAAGCCTTGTGATTGATCCTTATACCTATAGTTGATGGGCATAAATGAAAATCAGGAGACTAAGACTCAATCCCACAGTGTTCTAGCTTCCTGGCTGTATGCACAGCTCTAGGTATTCTTAGAGTTACACATAGAAGACAAGATCCCTTCCTTAAGGAGCTTATAGTCTTACCAAGAAGATAAAGCATGCTTGAAACATGTAAATAACAAGCCTAAAAGGGCCTTCAACTACTTTGCTTCCATATATTCATGGAGCACAATACCAGTCTTACAAAAGGTCAAAACAGCTTGCTTGCCCCAAACCCTGCCTTCACAGGCATGTGCACACATAAGAATTAAGGCATGAAAAACTCAAAGTAAAAATAACTTTGTGTCTAGTTTGCCTTTGGGTCCTGTATGAAAAGGCAAAAAGAACATTCAAATGTTCAGATCGGAAACAAGCACATCATAATGCCGTCGGGGTCAAAAGACAAGTAGAAAATAAACCAATTGATTTTCTTGAACTAAGAGTTGGATCTAGCCATTTTTCAGGTTTCTGAAACCAGCTTCAAATATCCTTTTTAAGGTCTCAACATGGCCTTGACAAGAATTATCTGGCTCACAGTCTCCTAATAGCTGCTTGGAGCAAAAACAAACTCATGGGGCTAGAGGCCAAGTACAAAGATTCTTGTAGCTGGTGTTTCAAAACAACCAAAAATGGAATGAAGATTTTCACAGCACTTCCTTAAAATTCAGAATTGAGGCCTAGATTTTAAGCCCAGAATATTGTGCAGTGTCATGTTTCAGTTTCTGGGGCTTTGGTACAGAATGTATGTGACTCAGAAAAGTTAGTCTTCCAATCAAAAATTATTAAGAGCTTCAATTAAGCAATGAAGTAATATTTCCTGAGCCACCTGCTCTGTGCCTAGTACTATGGATAGGAACCCAACCCCTATCACCATTCCATACCCCAAACCTCCTGACCATGCCTTTCCTTAAAACATTTGTTAGAAAGATCAGACCTACATGCTTAGTGAGAGCCCAACAGTCTATGCCACTTAGATCCCAAAGTTCATACTATTAATAAGTGCAGGTCTACTTCAGATAAGGGAGAAATTAATTGTAGCCAAGGAGGTACAATATAATTGCACTTTAACATGCTGTCTTCTGTTTACATTTTGGCTTCTTGGGTGACCATAGTTTATAAAAAAAGTCTCAAGTTTTCTGTCACAAAATGTGAAGTCTCCATCCAGTTCTTCAAGGATCTGGTTTCTAGTGCATTTTGCACTGATCATTTTGTATTTATTCCCAACTCTTACATGATCAATTTTGCACTTTGATAGATACCAGGAAAAAGTAAAGCTTTTGTTATGACGACTGAAAAAATGATAAAAATCCCATTCTTCATGTCCTCTTTTGTATTTTTCTGAGTGGTTCTTTCTAAATCCCAGCATGTGCATACAATAGACAATAAGGCAATATTTACTGATGTTTGAAAGCAGTCTGTGCTGGGTCAGCTCTCAGTTTCCCCCCATCAAGATGGATAAATGATGGAGGTAGGACTATAATCATATGGTTTTCCAAACATAATTTTGGTTTGAGTATGTTTAAACCTGAGAAGTTTAACTCCAAACCTATTTTTTTCACCACCCTACTAGATAGCCTGCATAATTCATATTGAACACTTATGTGCCAGCCACTAGAGAAAGCTTTTTACGTGGTTTCTCACATGTATTTCCTTCACAGCAACCTGTAAGAGAAATAGAAAGGGAATGTTTAGAGAGCTTAAGTAATGTGACAGAAATATGTGATGTTTTAAATATAAAATCTCGAAATAATATCTAGAAGAATTTAAGAAAGTTACTATTTTAAAAGTACAAAGTGGCCCACACAGAGTATAGTGTTATGTTCATTAAATTTCTTCAGAACCTTTCCCCCCCTCAGATATAGGTAGTATCCCTGTTTTATAGTTGCTAACCCATAGTTTAGCAAGTCACTCGCTGTAAGGTCACAGTGCTAATAAGATCCTAGTCCTGTATGTGTCTCCTCTAGGACATGCCATGTTCTGCCTTAAGACGTTCTCCACTGCTTGCCCAGTGTTCAGGCCACAGTCACAGTTTTCCGGGCTAGCCTCCTTCACGCTTTGCTCCATTCTCACCTCCCGGTTGGCGACCTCATTGCTCATTAGCCGTTTATATCTTTGACTAAATTTTCCAGCCATTTCCTGGAACCATTCTCAGCTTCCACCCTGGGTTTATTAGTCAAGATGCATTTGTTTGCAAGAAACGTAAATACGACACAAACTAACTCAGGCAAAGAAGGGAAGGAATTTCCTCATATAACAGCGAAGTCCGAGACTGGTAACTGTAGGCATCTCTGGATCCAGGAACTCTCAAGGTGTCATCAGATATTTCTCTCTACCACCTCCCTGCTTCGCACCCCTGCTCCCCTTTCCTGTGGTGGGCCACACCCTCAGTAGGTCTTATGTGTGTGGTACAACTTGGGAATGCCTGATGGATACTCTGTAGTTTAGCAAACCCAGTGGAAAAAGAACGCCTCTTCCCTAATTTTTTCAGCAGGAGTCCCAGAATTATATTTCATTGACCTGGCTTATGTCCTGTGCCCATCCATGAACCAAAAGTACTGTTGAAAAGAGCAAGTGATGTTCTGATTAGCCAGGTTTAGGCCCCACCCAACCTGAAGCCCCAGCAAACCATTAAGACAAGAGTGAGAAGGGTTCCTCTGGGAAGACTCAGGATGCTTTCATCAGAAGAATAGATGCTGCATAGATTTAAAAACATGTCCAGGATTTGATCTCTCCTTGGCGTAGGGTAAGCACAAAAACCCCTCAGGGTAACACCCTTTTTGGATCAGTTTGGTCCTGGGCTTTGTACCAGGGAGTAGGGTACAGACTATGGAAAGAGTGTTACAAATGGGGAGCATTTAAGCTGATGCCAGCTGATTCCTAATTTGTAACACACTTAACATTAGCTATCTGAAACGCAAAATGTAAGTTTATATGGCATATAAATATTTGAATAAAATGTCAGATTATTTCTGAAAAGAATAATTAACTTTTCAATATGTAGATACCTGAAAAGATAGATAATTACATAATGATATGTTAAATTAGACCACAGTTTTCAAAAGACTGTTCTTTAGTATAGCCATTTTTCTAAATCAGGTAAAATATCTTTTTGGAATGGTATTTAACCAAACTTTTTATGAAGGAGAAAGTGGAAACATATAGAGATAAAATGATTTGTGATTATTATTGGTATCAGGGTCAATGATTACATCGATCAAGGGGAAAAAATATTCTCTTTAAACAGGAAGATTATCCAGAAGTCTCTATTATCCTTTGGACGGTGTTTGCAGCTCATTTGGAATCAGCTACCATTTGTAATCTAAGTCTCTAAAGGATCTGAGATTGTGCAAAAAGTTTAAATTGCAGAATTTTTAAAAATGTATCACCAGATTCTCCAAAATCTTATTTTAAATGTAAAAATAAAAGTAAAAATAAGCAAATAATAGTATTTTTTCCAAAAAGTATTTATCCAAAAAGTATTTATCCAACAACAAGGAATAATATGCTCTCCTGGTTAGAAAACTGCAGTAAGTCAGAGTTGATTTTAAAAGTTGTTATCTGCATCAAAATATAAATAAATAAATCACCTTAGAGTTTAGTGATTTCTATAGTACATTAAAATTATATGCACCTTTAAGAACAAATCAAGTGAAAAGAATTCTTCATGAAAAGTTTAACAAAGTGGTAGTACAATCTTCATTTTACAAGCACTTCTTAAAATGTCTCAGTAACCATTTCTAAGTTGACTCGTAAAGTCTGGAAGTAGATTCTGTAAAAGACAGCAGTCATTGAATTTGACTGATAGGGCATCTTTTTCTAAGCCATCCTTTATCCTTTTATGACATCTCTGCTAAGCTAAAGCTGTAAGAACCAACACAAACAAGAGAAGCTATTTCTACTCTCCACCCCCAAATCACTTTTTAAGCAGTATTAGCCTTCCCCCCTCCCCCCGCCCCCTCTCCCCCTCCCCCCTCACCCCCTCGCCCCCCTCCCTGCAGGTACGCCCACTCACCATCCTTTCACAGAAGGATGTCAATCCTTCCCCCCCAGCTCAGTGGGTTTTTTTGTTTTGTTGTTGTTGTTGTTGTTGTTTTTTATTTTTATTTTTTTTTATTTTTTTTTTGGCTGTGTTGGGTCTTCGTTTCTGTGCGAGGGCTTTCTCCAGTTGTGGCGAGAGTGGGCCACTCTTCATCGCGGTGCGCGGGCCTCTCACTGTCGCGGCCTCTTGTTGCGGAGCACAGGCTCCAGACGCGCAGGCTAAGTAGTTGTGGCTCACAGGCTCCAGACACGCAGGCTCAGTAGTTGTGGCACACGGGCTTAGTTGCTCTGCGGCATGTGGGATCTTCCCAGACCTGGGCTTGAACCCGTGTGCCCTGCATTGGCAGGCAGATTCTCAACCACTGCGCCACCAGGGAAGCCCCCAGCGTTTTTTAAAGTATAGGGTTTTGCACCTAACTGCATAGCTCCACCAAGGCCTCCACAGGGAGTGTAACTACATGCTGCTCAATACTTTTTCTAAAAGTATTGACACAACATTAATGGATAATTGACTGAAAGATAGGCTGTTCAAACGTTCCTCTGGATATGCTAAATTCTATCGACTGGTCTCTTGCACAACTGCTCTTACTGACTTCATGTGGCAGGATGCCAACAGCCTTTATTGAGGGTCAGAATGAATGAAATGAAAAACAGCCCATGAAACTGCGTCCTGGAAAAGAATGGTTTAGACAGACTCATTTGTGAAATTTCTCTCCCATCTCCATAGTGGAAAAAGTCAATGCTTCTGAACAGTGAGATTATTCCTTACAGACAGTACAAGCCATACATCGAATCATATTTCCCTCTTTGAAGTGGCTGTTCTTGGGCAGTGCCAAATGTCCAGTCTACTTCTGCACACTTAGTGTGTCTAAGCTCTCTCGACTTATTTTTCCCTTCACCTTACTTTCCTTACCTGTTGTTCATTTATCTTACCTCTTTGTAAGCCTCATTAAATCCTTTCTGGAAGAAAACAAGTATAAATAAATGAATTGTTCTATACATGAAGAAATATGCTGGGCTCATGAGAGATACTTTAATCTTCAGAGTTTGAGAATATGCTTCATTCTGCCAGTGAGGAAATAACCAGAGGTCAGGTTTCACAGAGACTTTAGACTTAAGAATTCTTTATCATAACATTTTATAAATGTAACATTTTGAAAATACAGGTACGTTTAAAAGACAGAGAAACTTTTTTGTATTCTCCCTTTCGCACTTAATAAGAACAGGATTTCTTTACATGTATACAATATATCTACAATAAATTTCAATATCTATTAATATTATGTAACAATTTTTGGAATTATCTCTGCAAGTTTTTTGCCAAATTTCTGCTTTTAACTTTGTGAAGACTCAAATAGAACTATGAGGTAATAGCATTTTTTAAAAACATGAGAGAATATATAGGAATTTAGATAATCTTCAAATTTAAAAATTCTTTTAAAAAATCAATGGAAGACTCTCTCCCAAAGGCCATTTTTCATTGATTTATCATTTATGACTTTCTTATCCCCCAAAAGGATATGAGGTAACTCACAATAAAAATACATATATGCATTTGTATTACCAGATAAATGTAAGAGATAAAAGCCAAGGAGAAAACACATAACTGCATTCAAAACCTAAATTCGGCACTGATTTTCCTGACATCTAAAGCTAACAGGGAAACAAAATGGATTACAAATTTTTCAATATCTGATAAGAGAAAAATACATAAATTTTTCCACTGCTTAAAAGGAAACCACCAAATTTTAAATCTAAAAATTAACCCTGGTTTTTAAATTGGAGAGAGATGTTTTCAGGTAATATTGTAATATATTGCTTTTTTTTTGTTTGTTTCATTCTGTTTGTTGGAATCAGGAACTGTCTCAGCCAAAAGCTGCTTGAAATACAGGTGAGATATATGACATGCCATGCTGACTTAACAGTATTTCCGTTTTTTGCAGTATACTCCTGATCATGTAGCCGGGCCTGGAGGAGACACTGATCCCACTCTAATAACCTTTCCCGGATGCGTTTGTGTCAAAACTCCCTGCCTCCCTGGAACTTGCTCCTGTCTCCGTCGTGAGAAGAACTATGATGATAATTTATGCCTCAGACACATAGGATCAGAAGCAAAGTGCGCTGAGCCAGTTTTCGAATGCAATGTCCTGTGTCAGTGCAGCGACCACTGCAGGAACAGAGTGGTCCAGCGGGGTCTGCAGTTCCGCCTCCAGGTGTTCAAGACAGATCGCAAAGGCTGGGGACTTCGTACCTTGGACTTTATACCAAAAGGACGGTTTGTCTGTGAATATGCTGGCGAGGTTTTAGGATTCTCGGAAGTACAGAGAAGAATTCAGTTACAAACAATACACGATTCGAATTACATTATAGCCGTCAGGGAGCATGTTTATAATGGGCAGGTAATGGAAACGTTTGTTGATCCTACCTCTATAGGAAATATTGGAAGATTCCTTAACCATTCTTGTGAGCCAAACCTATTGATGATTCCTGTCCGAATCAACTCGATGGTACCAAAGTTGGCACTTTTTGCAGCCAAGGACATTGTGCCAGAAGAAGAACTCTCTTATGACTATTCAGGAAGATTTCTTAATCTACTGGATAGTGAAGACAAAGAAAGGTTAGATAATGGGAAATTAAGGAAACCTTGTTATTGTGGTGCTGAATCATGCGCTGCGTTCCTGCCTTATGACAGCTCACTGTACTGCCCCTTAGAAAAGCCAAACACGAGTGAGGAAGGAAGAGTATAGCAGAAGCGTGTCTGGCCTCGCAGTGGAGGAGAACGAGGAGGAATCGAGCGTGCTTGGCTCAGCCCTTCCTGGGTTCCCCTCTTACAAGCAACTTACCCTCAGGGTCAGTCTCTGCTCCGTGGTAGGGAGCTTGCCCCTCACTGTAGGGGAGCCCAGTGGTTGTAACTTAGGAATGTGGCAGAGACTACAGATTGTCCAGCAACACTCTCTCTCCCCTTCCATCATAGAATTCTCAGTTTTTATCTGGGTACATGACTGCCGAGAATACTCGCTTTTCCTAGTGAGACGTGGCTGAGGGACTACGTCATAGCTAGTGGGATATGAGGGAAAACGCTGTGCCCTTCAGTGGAGATATCCTTCCCTTATCCCACTCTTTTTTCTTCTTGGCTGGAATGTTTACATGATAACTGGAGCTGCAGCATCCATACCGTACCCCAAAATAACCTTGGAAAAGGAAGCCACACATAGCAAATCAGCAAAATTGAAAGGAGTCTGGGGGCTGTATACTGTCCAGCACTCTACCAGTCCTGACCTGACACCTCTGGACTTTTCGGTGAGAAACTGTGTCTTCGTCATTTATGCCACTGTTATTTTGAACTTTCTAGTACTAGCACCAACCCTAATCAGTGATCCAAAAAAACCCTGATGGCTGAATACCTAAGCATTGCTTTCCAGTCAATTTTATCAGTCATAAGGCTGGTATTTTCATTTCTGTCTGACTCCTGCATTTTATTTCTCATTTGTTTCTAAACATATCAAGGAAAAGGGCATGATTAATTATCACCTGCTAAAACCCTAATGATTATCACCAATAGTGAAAAATATAACCGTGAGAATGACTTCCATGTGTATAACCGAAAGTCATAAAAGGAAACAAATTGTAAAATTTTTGCTATATACCTGCTGTACTTCAAGGCTTGTGAAGTTATGCTTCAAAACTTCAAACAGCCTCACTTCATGTATTAACAACATGAAAATAACCCTGTCAACACCACCAGAGGCGACGGGAGTTTTATAATTCCATTTAAACTTCTGGAGAGGCAAACATCTCTAACTTCCTTCCTTAAAGCAAGAGTGTTGCAAAAACAAAGCTACTATGGAAGTTTATTAGACTTTGTGAAAGCTAAAATAATTACTTGGGCCCTATAATTTCTTTTTCTAGTACATTTAGACCCTACCACCAGGAGATGCTGTGCTTTCAAAGTTATATCATAGGGACCCATGTTATATATAACACTCCTGTATGATATCATAAGTAGGATAGTTGTACATTTTAAGTGAATGAAATGTATGGTATGAGAATTATATCTCAATAAAACTGTTAAAATAATAACTATGTTAGGGTTTGCGTATTCACATAACATTATCAGGAATGGTTCCATGTGAATAGATACTAGAGTACACATAAAATGCCCCAAACTACAAATGTGCAGTGTCTAAAACAATGAATTTTTCCTCCAAACTCATCATTTCTCCCTGCCAACCTTCCTCTATAACTGATTTCTCTGAAGCAGTCCTGCTTTTTGTAAGGCAGCTTGTATCTCTCATTTTACAATGGCCTTTCTCCTCCTCACAAGGGCTTCTAGTAACTGAGCTACTTAAGAGGCAATAAGGAAACGGTCAGAAGGAACGTGAGTGGCTCACTGTGTGATGCTCCCGATACCCTTTCCTTCTTCCTCCTGCTTCGCAGCTACTGAATATCACCGTCTGTGTATCAGAAATACTCCAGTGAGGACACGAGCAGCATCTTCCATCTTGATGTCTCTTCCAAAGACAGAACTCACTGAATATAGACCCTTGGAGTTTTTTGTACTCACACACAAGTTTATTCTTAAATAGCAATGTCGCCTGGAAATCAGATTCCTAAAGTAAGCGTTGAAGACTCTTCCAAGTCTTTTCTAGGTACTGAGTTAACTGCATTTACTTAATTGCCATGTTCCTAAGAAAGTTGACACTTCGACTTTTGAGAGCAAACATTAAAAGATATACTTCTGCTTGACTGTTATCCCAATATAAAAAACATATAAATTTTTTACAATTATAAATTAGTATAAAATTAGAATTTTAAAAGGTGTTATGTGTCTTCATGGAATTAAAACATAAAAATGGCTCTGAAGTCAATTTCCACTGCATTCACTAAGAATGTGGAAACGTGTACCTTGGAAACTGTTTTGGCCCAAGGATAACAAAGATCATACTTGGAGGACAAAACTTTTCAAATCTTCTTTTTTAAATTAATGTTTTTAAATTTCAAATTAATATTCACAAAATATCAGTGGCTGACAGATTTTGTTCTTGGCTAAATGGAAAATTTTGCCTTAATTGAAGTGAATATTCAGAGATTATTTTTCTCCCTCCCTGTTTTCAATATTAAGCCCCAATACTGCCTAACTCTGAAGCATAAGGCAGGAGTGGATTAAGTACATCAATAGGAGACTAATTTGCATAGAACAGAGGATTTTATCTTAAACTCAGGAAGATCTCATTTAAAAAGGGGGAAAAAAATCTCCCAAAGTTGTTTTCATTCCCTTGAGTGTTCAAATAATGTTCTCTTTGTGTAACATATTCCTTATTACATATTCCTCTCCAGTGTGTTATTGTTCAGCAAGTTACTGAACCTCTCTGACTCTGAATTCCCTTTTCTGGATACAGCATTTTCGGGAGAATCAAATAAGTTAACACTTGTAAAGCGTTTAAACAATGATGCAGCACTAAGATAGCTATAACCAAAAAGACAACTACAAGTGTTGACAAGGATGTGGAGAAATTAGAACCTTGTATATTGCTGGTAGAGTTGTAAAATTACACAACTACTTTGTAAAGCCATTTGGTTAGTTCCTTAAAATGTTATACATAGAGTAACCACATGTCCCAGTAACTCCATTCCTAGATAACAAACCCAAGAGAAACGAAAACATGTCCCACCAAAAATTGTATGCAACCTTTATAGCGGCATTATTGGTAATAGCCCAAAAGTAGACACAACCTAAATGTCCACTGACTGATGAATGAATAAACAAAGTGTGGTATCCATATCACAGAATATTATTCAGCCAGGAAAAGGAATGAAGTGCTGACACATGCCACAACATAGATAAACTTTGAAAATACTATGTTAAATGAAAGAAGCCAGACACAAACAGCCACAAATTGTATGATCCTATTTATATGAAATGTCCAGAATAAGCAACTCTATAGACACATAAAGTAGATTAATGGTTGCCAGGGGCTGGTGGAGAGGGAGGTATAGGACGTGATTGCTAATGGGTTCAGAGTTTCTTTTTAGGGTGAATATACTAAAAACCACTTTCAAGTGATGACTATCATGTTACGTGATTTATATCTCCATAAACCTGTCATAAGAAAAAGAAACAAGAAGATACGGGTGCCTCTCACTTGGAAACTGGTAACCTGTAACTCTGGACGTTGCTCTCAGGAATAAACACTCTCAGATCCCAAGGAAATTCTTCTCCACTTGCTTTATGTCCTCAAAACAAAACATGACCGCGTCTAAGGTTGTGATTTTTTTGTGGCTATCACCACTATCAGAGATAGACCCTGCTTCACAGGGCAGTGAGATTTTGAACAGTAGGAGTGCTTAGTTTGGTAAGAACATGGATGGATTAATTACTCAGATCCTTCCTCTCAGATAGCATGAATGCAATTCTTAAATAGCAAAGTATTGTTTCCTTGTAATCTTGAATATCAACTTTCTTGCCTCTCTTTCTGTTCAAGTCTGTGGTTCCAGAGATCCGTGTGATTCCTCACGAATCAGCACAGTATTCGCTACAGTTGCACATGGAGACAGAAGTATTTTGCAATATTAAGCAATTCATATTACTTTTACATTTGTAAATGTGTGGATCTAGAAGTTTGATATTGGTTCTTCACATTACTTCACGTTACTTGGTTCTTCTCATTACATTACATTTAAGAGACAGTTAAAATGACAACATAAGTGATAGTAGTTTATGTGATATAATTAATATATTTGTCTGCAATGATAATAATTCATCAGATATGATATCATTACAATGTTTGGACATGGTAAGTAAATTTCATGATTTATTTTCAACTCTGTTTCAGTGGAGTAAAGCTTTCTTAAATTGACATTAATAAAAATCTATCAAAGAGCTACAATAACTCAGAAAAGATGGTCTCATTTGATATCATTGTTAACAGAACATCAACCATGTGAAAATCTTGTTTGTAACAGCACAATTTATGATTCTACTGAAAGGACAATAAGAAAAATTGTTTTTTGGCATAAATATGTAAAAAATTATGAATCACATAGCTCATTATTTTATTATTCATCCAAACATTGCCAACTCAGTTGGATGCCCAGGAATGAGCAAGGATAATTAAATTTAGTCACATATGATATTTTGCCAACTTCACTCATATAAAAACCCTAACTTTATACATGTTTTCCATTCTTGTGGTTATGAAGACATTTTTGTCAAACTTGATTTATAACTTTTAAATATTTCTACATATTGCCTGTGGATTTCCCATAAGCTGTCCTGGCCTTGATGCTTATAAAGGGAGGGAAGAAACTAGCTTACCTGGTAAGGCTGTTAAGGGACTCACATAAAATAATGGACTTATATAGGCTATAAAGTACTATATAAATTTGGTTATCGTTACAGGCATATTTCTGGGTTTACACTCTGCTACACAGAACCGAACGCACACATTATCATATTATCATAGTCAAGATTCATTTAGAGTCCATATAATGGTAAGTCTTTCTTGGTGGTAAATGTTATGGAAGTATTAGAATAAGCTCCCAAAGGAGTTCTGTTAATCAATTAAATAAAAGGATACTTGTCTTTGATCATTTAATTATAGCCAAATGATGAACAGAATCTGCAGAACATCCTTGGAGCTCCCTTTTACTTTATAACTACTTGGGATTTCCCTGGGATGACAAAAAGCCTTGCTATTTTTGTATATATTGTTACTCGGTTAATGGCCTTAGTTTTTGCCTCACTGCCCAAAGCTACAAGTCATCCGTACCTCTTCCTCCTCCTCCCCATAACTAATCAGTCACCAAGTCCTATACATTCCCTGCCCTACACATCTCTCACATCTGTTCCATTTTGCCCGTATTGTTTTATGCCAGGCTTCCATCATTTCTTCCCGGCAACAGCCTCTCGGCCTCACCATCCCCACAGCGTATCCTCTGCCTTTAAAGCCTTCAGTGACTTCTCATCACACTCAGGACGGAGCCCAAACTTCTCAAGATGACCAGAAGGCCCCTGCCCCCGTCTCCACCTCATCTCTCACTCATCTTCTCACTCTGAGGTCCACCTTGAAAAGCCACGTGCCCTCTCACCCTCCCCTCCCCTTCTGGAAAAAGGTTAAAGAAGCAGGTTGCTTAACTTTACCTTCAGGGGGCATTAGAAGGTGTGTGTGTGTGTGTGTGTGTGTGTGTGTGTGTGTGTGTGTGTGTGTGTGTGTGTGTGTGTGTGTGTGTGTGTGTGTGTGTGTGTGTGTGTGATTTTACTTTAAATTGTTCTTACCTTGGCCTTCTTTGCAGAATACATCTCCTATGCTGCTTGTTTACATGGCTACTAGGCAGCTAAAATAACAAGAGAGCCAGCAATATATTCTATTTTGTTCCCTGTCTCTTCTTCCTTCCTTCCCCGCTTCTCCTATTTCTGTTTGCTGCTAGCAGGCTAGCCATCACTTCCATCAGCCTGCTGTCTCCTTGTCATTCATCTTCCTTCGGCCACCTGCCCAGCCTTGTCCTCACTGCCAAATCTCCAGGGCTGAACTGGGAAAATACAAATTACTTGATCTACCACAGTACCATTCCTGCTGTGTACTGCTTTGCTAACTTTTGTTAGTCGTCTGGTCCAGACATACTCAATGCTCCCTGTTTATAAGGGCAGCCAATTACACAGTGCTGATGCCACTAATTCCAACCCCACATGTCCCATGGCCTCTGCTCACCATGTCCCTCTCTGAACAGCCCACGCTCCACCCTCCCTCCATCCCTAGACCACTTCTGTCTTCTTTTTCTAACCTACCACCAGCTCAAAGCATTTGTACATAGTAGGCAGACACAGAAAAGGGCCTCCAAACAAATCTAAGACATAGTTCTCCTAGCCTGTATTTAAATATAATTGAATTCCCTCAATTAGAGCTTCCATTTACCCTCAAGGCAAAGTGGGTTTGTTTGTGTTGTTTATTTTGGAAGTGTCTGCTTGCTTGCCAATCTGTTTCTCCTGCCTTCCCCAACTCTTCAAAATAAACTCTTTCCCCTTTCCACAGCAGTAACCAACCTACCTCTTCCCCACACCTCCTCCCCCAATTGTACACTCATCGGAATGCATTCTCAGCTCTTTTGAGGGTGGAAATAAGGATGGTTCAAAGACTAATCCTAGATCTTCAACAGACACCAGACCTCCCACTACCCTAACTTGCCCTGCAGAAATTGCTCACAAATTTTTGACTAGTTTAAAACCATTTTAGCTACTAAATTGTTGATTTTTTTTTGTCTAGTAAGAGGACTTACAATAACCTAATACTTACTATCACTACCCTTTCAGAAAGAGAAGGCACAGGGAAGGGGGTGCACATAACCCCTTAAAATCTCTCAGCAGTTCTTAAAATGAAATCAGTGTAGCTTTATAAACAACATGACACCTGGTCCTTATTTTTCTTCACCGAGACCAGTACTTGGGAAGTGGTTCTGGTTGATCCACCCAGTCATCTAAACAACTGTTATTTGTTCATTAATTCAATTCATTCATTCACAAACATTTATCAAGTGTCTAGTATGTGCTGGTGGTGTGAAGTCAAGTCCCTGAATTCATATTTAATTCAGCAAATGTTTCCAAGCACCTACTATGCTACATTCTGGAGAAATAGAGACCAAAAGCCATCTTCATTCCCAAAGTGTTTAGAGTCCAATAAGGGGAAAAAAATTAGCGTGAGAGGGTCTCAAGGGTCTACATATTATGTCTATACTTCTTAAGTCTTCGAAACACTTTAATTTGGTATGTGTGTACAAATTTGGCACTTGTGTGATTGATTTATGCCTAGCTCCTCTGTTGGACTCTAAGCTCCTTGAGGACTGGGACCAGATCTTATTTTGCTCACCAGTTTCTCTCTAGCACTCAATGGGTATCACTGAGTGAATGAACTATATAGTGTGATGAACCTGACATTATCTTTAGGATGAAGTCCAAATTCTCTATGGGAGCACCTTAATGCCTTCCACAGTCTAGCTTTTCAGCAAAACCCCACTGCTCACTTCTCATTCTATGACCTATAGCCCCTCTGGGTAGCTCTCTATTTCCTCATCAGGCCTTGGGGGAAGTTCTGCTCATGCTGCTTTCCTCCTTCAGGACAACTCCCCTCTCCCACCCTTCCACCCCTCCCTTCATTGCTTAGTGACTTCTTTCCCATCCTTCTTGAAAGTCTCAACTCAAATCCCACTTCCTCTGTGAGGCACGTGTTTGGGTTCCCTGGAGAGCACACTCTGGGAGGAAGGTTGGAGGGCAGGAAGATTAGCAGGCGATGCCGTTGGGATTAGCACCTGTGATCGAATGGAAGGGAAGGAAGCGGGAGGGGCAAAGGAGAACTTGGGCTGTAATGAAATCTCAACAAAGACCACAGCCAACCCACAAGGGGCCCTGAAGCTGGGGCGGCCTTTCAGGGTTGCCTCTACTAGCTGTAGTGAGAGGTAGAGCCTTTACAGTCCTGCATCAGCCAGTCACTGGATGCAGACCGCCTGTGGAAAGGGGGCTGAGAGCACTCTCAGCGGCGGAGGAATAAATCCTTCAGGCCTTTGGAGGGATGTGCGCGGAGCACACAGCATTCACTACACCAGTATTCTCAAATTTCAGCACCCATCGAAACCACCCAGAGGGCTTGTTAAAACACAGATTGCTTAGCCCTAATCTCAGAGTTTTCTGAGTTAGTAGATGTGGGGTGGGGCCTGAGAATCTGCATGTCTAATAAGTGGCCAGGTGATGCTGATGCTACTTTGAAGGATCACAGTGATTACATTGTAACCTCGACACGCTGTGATTACATTGTAACCTCGACACGCTGTAACCACATACAGCCTTAACCCACGTAACTTCTGACCATTCACATTGCTCTTACCATTTGCTGCCTTGTGCTGTGTTATTTCTGTGTGTCATCTTTTTGAGTCTCATCCTTTTAAGAACACCAAGCTCTACAGACTATGTTATGGTTTATGTTTGTTATGGACTGAATGCATCCCTCCCCCTCCTCCCAAATTCATACATCAAAGCCTTAGGTCCTAATGTGATGTTATCTGGAAGTAGAACTCTTTGGGAGGTAATTAAGTTTAGATGAGCTCAAAGGAGTCGGACACTCATGGTGGGATTAGTGCCCTTATAAGAAGAGGAATCTCTCTCTCTCTCTCTCTCTCTCTGCTCCCTCTCCCCCTCTCCCTCCCCTCCCCCTCCCCCTCCCCCTCGCCCTCTCTCCATCTCTCTGTATCTCTCCCTCTCCACTAGCACATACCACAGAAAGGCCATGTGAACACAGGGAGAAGACAACTGTCTGTGAAGCCAGGAAGAGAGCCTCACCAGACACTGAACAGCTGGTACCCTGATCTTGGACTTCTCAGCCTCCAGAACTGTGAGGAATAAATGTCTGTTGTTTAAGCCACCCAGTTTATGGTATTTTATCAGAGTAGCCCAAGCTAAGATAATATTCTTCCTGAAAGTAAATGGAAAGCCACTGGTAGAGTTTGCGCAGAATGGGTACATGATATTATTTATACTTCAAAAAGAAAAAAAAAGGGACTTCCCTGGCGGTCCAGTGGTTAAGACTCCACGCTCCCAATGCAGGGGGCATGGGTTCGATCCCCGGTTAGGGAACTAAGATCCCTCATGCCGCAAGGCACGGCCGAAAAAAAAAGAAAGAGAATTGACTGTAATGGGGACACCCGACTTGGGTTGGAGGACAGAAGGGAGTTGTGAGAGAAGATTCAGGTGGACCAGTTAGGAGATGGTTTGTATTTGTCCAGGAGAGATATGCAGCTTGGATTATTAAAAACGGGGGAAAATAGATTCAAAGAGGTATTTAGGAGGCAGTAGTGACAGGACCTGGAGATGGGCTAGATGTGGGAGATGAGAGACAGGAAGAGGTCAAGAATGACACCGCAGTTTCTGGAGTATACAGCTGGAGGTACTGAGGCACCATATCCTAAACACTATGAGACAAACAGCCTGTAGGACACAAGACTCTCGCACGCAAAACTTTTACAAGTTTGGGGGGGAGGGGTTTATTTCCCCAAATTGCACATGCTTTAAAAACAAACTCGTGGGAACCCCCTGGTGGTCCAGTGGTTAAGAATCCACCTTCCAATGCAGGGAACGCAGGTTCGATCCCTGGTCGGGGAACTAAGATCCCACATGCCGCAGAGCAACTAAGCCCGCGTGCCGCAACTACAGAGCCCATGTGCTCTGGAGCCTATGCACCACAACTAGAAAGGAGCCTGTGCACCGCAACAAGATGCCGCATGCCACAACTAAGACCCAACGCAGCCAAAAATAAATAAAAATAAATAAATATTTTTAAAAAAAACTCGCTGAGGTGCTTCATTTTTCTTCTTCTTCCATATAAACGTGATTTTGCCGCACTATATTCCCAGTGTAAAGGAATGTATGTGATGCCGCTTTAGTCTTCAGCCATGCTTCTTTGACTATTTGACCACCAAAAACCAATTTAAAGTCTCATAAGAGAACATCTTGTTCTCAAGTGACTGTACCCCAAAAAAGGTGACAAAGAGCATCACATGGGCTGGAATTATTGCCAGAAAGTACATCAGCATCTTGCCAAATATGTTCTGCCACTTCAGACACAAGCTCTGGCCATTCTGATGACAACATACAAAGGAGAATAATAGGAGGGATGACCAAAGGAGAGTATGATCAAACAGTCTAGATGTTGTGGTCTAATTCAAGCAGACCTCCCACCATGAAGCAGAGGTGCTTAGAATAATGATTCTTCTGGGAGATTAAGGACATATTGGTACTTTTAAAGGGTTTTTTCCCATTCAAATCAGTTTTTACTATTTTTCCCATTTAAATCAGTTATTATTATCATTATGTATTTTGTAGAGTATATCTTTAAATGATTTTAACATTTAATGTTTAGTATTTTGTGGAGTATATTTTAACATGAGAAGGCTGTAGAAAAATGAATGTGCCTCATATTAACTTTGTATTCACTTCAAAAACATGGGTAACATTCTGCAGTACCTTTTAGATCTAGGCTTTTCTACCACTTTCTGCTTTTTTTAAACTTGAGATATAATTGGCATTTAACATTGTGTAAGATTAAGGTGCACAACGTGTTGATATTGCAATGTAATTATCAACATAGTGTTAGCTGACACCTCCATCATGTAACATAAATACTAATTCTTTTTTGTAGTGAGAAAACTGAAGATCTAGTCTCTTAGCAACTTTGACGTATATAATACAGTACCATTGACTATAATCACAAACTATGCATTAGATCCCCAGAACTTATTCACCTTTTAACCCTATGCTTTACCTTTTAAGATTTAGGAGTCTCTTTCTCGCTTGCTATGAATGAATGTATAGTTTTTCTTTCTTTTTTGTTTTTTCTTTTTCATTATGATACCAGATAAAAATATGTTTTTTAAAATTTAGGAGACTTATAAGGCACTTTTTGGCACCTATCATGTAAAATGGTTTAGGCACAACAAGCATTCATTAGGCATTTGTTACTGGACAGAGATCATATGGTTTCACTTTTTTTTTTCCTTTAAAAGACTTTTTTTTTTTTTTTTTTACCAATACACCTATACTTTTGTGGCTCGTTCGACACCTTTTCCACCTAACCTGACACTGCCATAAAACGTCTACGGTGATAATAAACGCTATTCACATTTTTTTCTTAACTAAGAAGAAATTAAGCTGGAATTCTCCAGTTGCAGTTTCAGCTTATTCGTTTTTAAATAGTGACACTCTGAGGACATACAAAGCAGTAAGTAATAATTTATCCCTTACCACCAAGCCAACTTGATTATGAGTCTATAGACATTATGGGACATAAAAGCTCCAAAGCTCCAAGTTCATATTGCAAAACCCACAGGTCCCAACAGAGAAAGCACGTGCCAAGGGTAACCAAAAAGCCACACACCATCGTGAAGCTGCTAGCAGGCTGACTTTAGGTCCTCAATGCCAGCAAATGTCAAAAACTCACGTCATTTAGCTCTTTTTACATTTATAAACATTTATAAAACACTTACAACATACCAGCTATCATTTCGGTCCTTCAATACCAAGGAAAGCCTTCTGTTGTTATTGTTTTTCAAAGGTACTATAAAGCAAAAGCTACTGCTTGGTTTTGTGTCGCTGGCTTCACCTTTGGGTTTACTTCACCAGGGACCCCAGTCACAGAATTCCAGAGTGAAGGGTCCTTAGAGATTGTGAAATGAGGGATCTACCACAAGTCTACGCCAAGAGAGGCACATACATTTTTTTCAGTCTCGCCTTCCTTGCATCTGCTTTCATGTCATTCCAGAAGGGAGCCAAGAAATAGAGCCTAAAGCAGAAGCACCATCTGCTGGCCAATGTTTCCACCAAAATGGACACACTAGTGACTCCCCGGAGCAATTCTCCTAATCGAAAGTCTCAGGCAGAATTTTCCCGACAACCCTCCTCTCCTTTCCCCTACAGGAGAGTCTGATATACTTCAAGCCCTCATTTTACAGATAATGCAACTAAAGCTCCCAAGGGGTAAGAGGCCCAGGAGGTGAGAATGGGGATTTTGAGAAGTATGTAATCCCAGGCCTCATTGGAGCCCTATTCACTCAGTCTTCTGCGGGGAGGGCTCAGGAAAGTGCATTTGTGACAACCCCCCCCGGGTACTTCTAACACAACAAGCCAGGCCTGGCACAGGGACCAGCTCTGAGGACATCCGATGGCGTAGAGAGATGGGGACGAGGAAGCTGCTGAGGCTAGATAGCATGCAGGGTTTCTGACCTTCAGACTATGATCTTTTAACTTTCAAGGGCAACCAGCCATACACAGGAAAGGTCAGAATTATTAACTCAGAGATGAGCTCCAGATCGCCAGACCACAAGGAGAAAAATAACATGGAAATTACAGGCAGTAAAGAGGTCACTGTGGATTGTGGGCAGGGGTGGAGAGTGGAAACAATTTACTCCTCAAGACTGATTCCATTAACAGTGAATCACTTTTGCAGACTGGAGTCATCTGCCATCAAAATTGGACCAATTAGCATACCCCAGGGTTGTATTTCAGCCACAGAGAGCGGGGAATGCTCCAGTGCAGAGGCCAGATGAAGACCTCAGTTTGATTTCATTTATCCCCCCTGACAACTATTCCTGAATCCCACAGAAAATTTTCCTACACTGAGCTACCTTGGTTGTTCTCAGATTCGTTTCAGGATGAAAAAATAGCGTTAAAAAGCTGCAGATTCACTGTGTGTGGGAACGTAAATTGGTACAGCCAGAAAAAGGAGGGCTGTCAATATCCATCACAATTTAAAATAACCATAAGCTCTGATACAGGAATTAGACTCCCAGGAATTTGTCCTACAGAAAATATCTGCACAAACCGGCAGAGATATGTTAGGTACAGATAGGTTTATGGGAACATTTTTTAACAGTAATAATTGAAAATAACCCAAATATTCATCAATAAGGGAATGCTTAAATAAATAAATGTCATTAATTCAGCTATTTAAAAAGAGCTAGACCTATATATTACTTTCATGGAGTGTACAAACCATATAAAATGAATAGTATTTGTAGTATGACTTGATTTTGTTTCATGAAAACCAAATATAAGTTGAATACATTGTGTGTGATTTCTGTGTGCATCTATGTATATTTTGATAAGTCATCTGTATTCAATATATACCAATAGACACATGTACAATACATGTTTGTAAATGCATAGAAAAAAGCCTGGAAAGGTGCACGTACTGTTGATAGTAGTTACCTGCTGGCACAGATTTGGGAGAAGACTCACAGAATGAAGGACACTCTGAATATTTTTTTAGAGTTTCTAGTTTTACCCTATGCATTTTATTGCTCTTATAATTAAAAAATAATAAAGATTTTTCTAATGAAACTTGATGGAGAGTTATTAATAAGATACTTCTTTTTTTTAAATTAATTAATTAATTTTTGGATGCATTGGGTCTTCGTTGCTGCGCGCGGGCTTTCTCTAGTTGTGGCGAGCAGGGGCTACTCTTCGTTGCGGTGCATGGGCTTCTCATTGTGGTGGTTTCTCTTGTTGTAGACCATGGGCTCTAGGCTCGCAGGCTTCACTAGTTGTGGCACAGGGGCTCAGTAGTTGTGGCTCGTGGGCTCTAGAGCACAGGCTCAGTAGTTGTGGCGCACGGGCTTAGTTGCTCCGCAGCACGTGGGATCTTCCTGGACTAGGGCCTGAACCCGTGTCCCCTGCATTGGCAGGAGGACTCCTAACCACTGCGCAACCAGGGAAGTCCCAATAAGATAATTCTTAATAAAGGCAGTAGAAATTCAGAAAACAATCAGAGTGAAAAGATGAGAGATCTCCCTTCTGCAGGTCAGTCTCCATCTCCATCAGCTCTTTAAAAATCTAGGGACTGGATGGGAGAAAAACTTCAGAACAATTTTTTCCTATGGAATAAAGATTTGCACACTCTTCTTTATCCTCTCCCCCTGGCTTTCCCAAATCCACAGTACCCCTAAGCGAAAGGTTTTCCAACTCTAGAGATCATTTGTGCAAAAATCAAAACCAATCTGGCCACTAGAGGGGGAACATTACACATAAAACCACTTCCAGTTGCCAGGGATGGGGGTATCAATACAAGGGCTGCCTCCAAAAGAGACTGTCCAAAGCTAACAGCCCAGAAGCAGTAATCAACGTGATTCATCCTTTGGCTTGCCTAATATATTCTGGAGCAAAAGATTTTGTTAATAAATATAAAATTGCAAATGTGAATGTGATTCCCACATTAATGAGGTTTTTTTTCCCTACCCACCAAACTGAGTATTTACAAATGTTCTGGAACAGAGGAAAATGCTGAGTTGGAAGCTGCCCTGAAACCACATCTTAAGAAACAATGCCCAGTTTTCAGTCCCTCAGCAGAGTTAGGGGAAGAGAGTAAGAGACTTCAGCCCAGTTTCACAAAGACCAGGGGATTTACTCTTATCAAGGAAGTCCTCCCGTATGCTTTTTCAGAGCGCTATTTAACAAGCATGGTGCAGGACACTTCTCCTTTCACTCTTCACACGTGATCTCAGTCGTCTTATCAGCTGTAACTTTTTTCATGAATTTGAGCCTGGTATGAATGAGCTGATAATGCACCTTTTGATCTTCATTATTTCCAGCAGGTGAATGTTTCCCATATACCCAGCTTTCTCCAACCTCACCCCTAAAAAAAAAAAAAAAAAAAATCCGCCTCTTTACGGAAACATGATCGTTTTGTAAAAAGAAGCGGCACATTCTGGAAAAGAAAAGGATGTGATGAAAACACGCCTTTTGAAAATGTGTGGTCCTAACCTTGGATGTCTCATTGCCGTTTTGAGAATGACACGGAAGGGATGTAAAGCAGGTCAAATATTTGCACACAGATCACCCTATACTGACGATTTTAACACTCCTGCCTTGATTCTACCTTTTCTGAAAGTATTTCCACTTAATTTTCAAAATCTGAAAAACAAATCGGTTAAGTAACTTGCCCGAAGTCACACATCTAGCAAGTGGTAGGGTAAGAATTTAAACCAAGACAGTCTGGCTCCAGGGTCCATGTTCTTAACCACTAATCCATTCCGTCTCCTCGCTCTTTGCCTTTTTTCTCCTTCAGGCTCCCTTTTGCCTCAGTAATCTCCCCTCTTCAATCCATCCCTCCCCTCACCAAACTCAAAACTGTGGATCTAGTGATGCAGTAGAGAGAAGTCACAAAAATGGTGTGAGTCCTGGTTTGGCCTCATTCAGCCATGTCACCTGGACGCCCTGCAAACACCGAGTCCTAGTTTCCTAAGCGCACGGTGGGAATACTAACCAAAAATAACCATTTCCTCCCGAGATCGCCTGCAGATTAAATTAGATCATGTACATAAAGCATTCAGCATAGTGCCTGGCTAAGGAGCACCTAAAACTGTGACTGGAAGATAAACCAGGCAAGAGGAAGGTAAAACAGTCACAATTTACTGAAGATGAATTCCACCAGGAGAAAGTGAGCTGTTTCACGAAAGTAACACTTTGACCCTCCTCACTTGCTTTATGATACAACCACCATCTGAGGGGGCAGATGGTTGACAATGCAGGGGTCCCACGACCACATCACCTCGAGCAGAGGCTGCAACAGGGGGGGAACTTACACTGTGTGCACCTGATATTCCAAAGCCCTCCTGGGGAGTCCTTATATATCAGAGTGACTCCAATTACAGGATTGTTTAGGGCAGTCCACTCACAGAATTGTCTCTCAGAGGACCCAACTCCATTATCACCAGCTCTGAGAAAACGTGACAACCCATGGCAGGGCCATCGGCCTGTGCTGCTCCCCAGAGCTTCCTCTTTCTGACCCTTCCACGTGACCACTTCAACTAAATCATTGGTGGGTCTTCTTAGAGCCAGGGAAGGAAATTCTCCTCTGCATTTAATAGGTCTCCAGAAACGAATAGGAAGGAAGCACCTCTTAGCAGATAATTTTACTTTCTCCTGTGGTCATTTAAACTCAATTCTTCTTGACTGTCTTCAGAAGAGCTGGAGAAGGGCTGGTCATTATTCCCAAGACAGACTTGGTCACCACGAGACCTTGCTTTTCTCCTAGATCAGCAGCCCTCAAGCTTTTTGCTCTCAGGACCCCTTTACATGCCTACATCTTACTGAAAACCCCAAGGAGCTTTTGTAACGTGGGTCAGAGCTAACATTTAGCATATTAAAAATTAAGACTGGAAACATTTAAAAACATAAAAATAGGGCTTCCCTGGTGGCACAGTGGTTGAGAATCTGCCTGCTAATGCAGGCGACACGGGTTCGAGCCCTGGTCTGGGAAGATCCCACATGCCACGGAGCAACTGGGCCCGTGAGCCACAACTACTGAGCCTGCGCGTCTGGAGCCTGTGCTCCGCAACAAGAGAGGCCGTGACAGTGAGAGGCCTGCGAACCGCGATGAAGAGTGGCCCCCGCTCGCCGCAACTAGAGAAAGCCTTCACACAGAAACGAAGACCCAACGTAGCCATAAATAAATAAATAAATAAATAAATAAGCTTTCATTAAAAAAAAAACATAAAAATATACAAGCTCATATTCTATGAGCCATCAGGCTACCTATCATGTAGTCTCTGGAAATTCCCACCATACACTCATGAGATAATGAGAATAAAAAAGGCAAATCACATCTTAATATTATTATGAAGATAATTTTGACTCAACCCCCTGAATGGGGTCCACAGACCACACTTTGAGAGCTGCTGTTCTCAAAACCCATTACACCAATTCCTATGAGCGTTGCCAAACCCTCAACTATTCTCCTTTGGATGTTGTTTTGAGTTTTAAATGTGGTAATTTATGAAGTTAGAATCTAGATCCTGGACCAAAAATCTCAGAGAAGAATTAAGTAAGAAAAAATAATTTAATTGACTTCCCAGAATTACCTAAACAACTATTCTCTAAAACTGGCATGCAAATTAACATTGAAAACACCACAGAAAACCTTAACAGGCTGACTAGCATATTATGAGACAACAGACTGCCTTCCCTTTTGTTTTCTTTATTTTTAACTATTGTTCTGCCCATGAATGACGTTTTCATTGGTATTAAACCTGCCAGAGGTTCTCTGTGACATAGACTGAGGAGGAAAAGCTTCAGAATTATACAATCTATGTAGCAATAGTCAGATGTAACTTTCTCCTTTAAAGAGAACTTTGATGGGGGGAATTCCCTGGTGGTCTAGTGGTTAGGACTCTGTGCTCTCACTGCCGAGGGCCCGGGTTTGATCATTGGTTGGGGAACTAAAATCCTACAAGCTGCACTGGCACAGCCAAAATTTGGGGAACAGATGGACCATATAGTATTAGAACATTTTCAAATTCAAGTATTAACAGAGATTTGGGGGTCAATCATGCCAGCTTCTTTTTTTATATTTGAGATAGAGATCAAGTTATGCTTTTAAATTCAGCCTCTTTGTTTTCTGCCTCTTGGCCCACTTTGCTCTCTGTTCTAAGCTGAACCCCATGACTGACCAGGACTGTCTGGTAGTACCTTCCTGCTCCTCTGATCTTAATAATCATACTCATAATAGAAACAAGTACCTAGCAAGCACTTACGCAAGTAATTTGTGCTAAACACTTTATTTTTGCATTATTTCATATCTCCCCACAACCTCAAGAGGTAGGTACTATTATTATCCCCGTTTTACCTGAGAGGACATTATCTGCCTAAAGGTCACAAGGTAAGTAGGTGGAGAGGCAGGGAAACAATCCCAGATAATCTCATTCTGGTGCTCTCTTCACACCATGATAAACTGCCTTTTAAAGACGATAACGGAAGAGATTAAAAAGGGCATCCTTCCACGTCATTTAAAAGAAAATAAATAAAATTTCATTTGGCAAGTGTCTGGAGCAGAGAAAAACTGTGGGCTTCAGAAAAGCAACCACAAAGGGCCCTTCTTAACAGGCACTAAACTAAATGCAGGTGAACCTTTTATCAGCACCACCTGACAAGGAAGGGCTTATCTCTGTTCCCCTGATTGACTGTCAGCTGGTTTCACTTTCCTGCTAAGGGTTGATTCAGAGCTTCTAACCTTACCCTGTTGAGGTGCCAAACTGACATGTTGGAAAAGGGTTGGTCTGATCGGTCTTCCATTTCCTCAGCAAAGAAAACAAGGAGTTTGTCAAACATGGCCCAGGCCCAGCAATGGGAAAGAATCCTACCCGGCCTTCAATTACCCTGCAATGGAAGTGTCTTTTTGCCTGACAACGATGACTAATTCCAAAGGCCCAACCAGCCTTCTCATAATGATGACTGTGGAGTCAATTACCATTTGGGGGCAGATTAGAATCTGATCTGAAGCTGAAAAATTCCACCCCCTTGGTGCTAATCCCTTCAACTTTCCAATCCTAAATAGGGCAAATTTCAGAAAAGAGCGTAGCTCATTTTACAGCCTACCTGAATATTATCTGTAATGATTTTTCTTAATCATAAAATTAATTAAACTCCTGCTTTAATAGTCTAAACACAAGAGTCAGAGGAAGGAAGGAGTTCTGGCCTGCTGCCAGGGCTCCAACTGAGGTTCTCGGCGTTAATAATTTCCATGGTGTTTTAAGCATTTGAAACAACAAAGGCAGCTTTCACTAAAAGCATGGCTGATTCTGGCAAAACCTATAAAAACAATGCCTACTCTGGGGTAGTTCGTATTACAGACAATTAAATTTTAATAAATGAAACCAACAGTTAAGAAATGGACATTTCTGCTATTCTCTGATATTAGTCTGCAAACAATAATAAGTGCCAAAGTTAATGAAAATGAACTGTTGATAGCACTGCTGAGATTGCCTATGGCTATTAAATGATTTTAGGTGGGATGAGGTGGAGATGAAGAAAAGGTGTTCCCTACGGCATTTCTAGGCAAGATGATGGCCTTGGGCAAGCCACTGCCCTTTCTCAAACTTGGACATTTCTAACTGGTACATTACTTACTTGATCAGTCATTTTTCAGAAAGAAATACATGAGATTTCGTGCTCCATGAAATGAATCAACTTTTCCTAATCTCAGTTGAAAAGTAGCACCCCACAGGCTGAATCTGGCTACAGAAGCAATTTATTAGGTCCTCACAGTGTTTGGTATTTTTTAATCTGAATTGGTTGCCAACATTAAAAACTCAGAAAACTTCACATGAAAATGCAAAGAGCCAGGTACGTACTCCTAGAAATTGGACAATAGAGCAAGTCTGGGCTCACATTTCTGCATGGCGGCCAAGGGAGGGCAGAGCAGTGAGAGCGCTTTTAGAATGGGCATCACTCAGCCTGCTTCTTGCCTGGCCCCCCGTTCTGAGCCAGGCTCTGCACCTCCAGTGCCCCTCCTAAAAGCCAGCCTGCAGGTTAACTCACTGGTGATAAATATTGCCAATGGTAAGGTTAGTTTCGATATTTGCTGGAAGGAAGGAGGAAGAAATGCATACCAAATATTTTATGAAAGAAAAATAAATCCTACACTAGTCCCTTGTATGAAATTCCTGAAGTCTCAGAACAGAAAACATCATACTTCCACGTTTTTTTTTTCCTCAAAATACTCCTTTCACTAGGTTAACTATGGATTTTACCACATAGAACAATTCTATGTGTAGCTTGAAAACATGATCTGTTTTGAAAAGGTGATTAGCAAGAGGATTCTGAGATTCTCATGGATGAAAGGCCCTTTGCCTTATTTTATGTCAACAACAGAATTCTTAGTAAAGACGGTCCAAGGAAAACAGAATTTACCAACATATTAGTTTGGAGCCACTACCCCACCACGCCCCAGCCCAAACCAACACTTACTAAAATAAACAGCATCTTCGATTTCTTTTTTTCCTTTCATGTGGACAACAGAGATGCTCTGTCAAAAAAAAAAAAAAAAAAAAAGTCGGGCGGGAAGAGTTAAGAAAAAAAATGTCTGCATTGGTGGAGATCTGTATTTCATTTTAAGCTGTAGGTTGAACCATGCAAAGTCTGATGCCTCTGAGTAATCTGATGTTTTCTAAGAAGGAAAGGTCACTCTTGCTCACCACAACCATCACTCCCCATCACCTACCCCCTTCTACTCATGTTTACAGGCTTAAAAAAAAAAAGATGCCCTGGTGGCGCAGTGGTTGAGAATCTGCCTGCCAATGCAGGGGACACGGGTTCGAGCCCTGGTCTGGGAAGATCCCACATGCCGCGGAGCAACTGGGCCCGTGAGCCACAACTACTGAGCCTGCGCGTCTGGAGCCTGTGCTCCGCAACAAGAGAGGCCGCGATAGCGAGAGGCCTGCGAATCGCGATAAAGAGTGGCCCCCGCTTGCCGCAACTAGAGAAAGCCCTCGCACAGGAACGAAGACCCAACACAGCGAAAAATACATAATAAAAATAAATAATAAATAAATTTAAAAAAAAAAAGATGACTTGCTCCCTACTCAGACCCTCACGTACACCCCTGAATAGATATTAAGATTGCCCAAGATTCAGGACCAAAGCAGATTTGAGAACAAACCTTAAATTTCCTCCACTCTTCAATGGGACAAAAAATGAATTAGAAGCACACACACAATATATGAGTTCCTGAAAAAGCAAATAAAACAAACAAACAAAACACAGATTTTCCTATACTGGTACATCAGCCAAGTAGTCTGTCCTGTTACGACGAATATTTCTTTAATGCAGAAATAGCTCATAAGTGATTTGTAAACAGAGATTGGAAGATGGTCGAATGTGAAAGTCATGTTGGGGTGTATGTTATTTGAAATGTGTTTCGAAACCATCACGGGTAAACTTTCTTGAAAGTTAATAGAAAACTTTAGCGATATATGAAGACCTCCAAAAAACTTTTTTTAATCCTACAGAAGTACAAGTAGTGGTTTATTTAGTGGCTTCAAAATTGCTAAAATTTGCCCTATGTTAAATAAACTCTCTGAAAATCTGTGAGTTCAAATAAAGATACTACAAAAACATTGCCCCCCTAACCTTAAAAAGATTGACGCAGAAGTCTAAACCCCAATCAGATCTTTATTTTTGATGGAAGTGGTCTCCATTAAAAGCAAATGCCATTAAAAACTTACATCTTGGGCTTCCCTGGTGGCGCAGCGGTTGAGAATCTGCCTGCCAATGCAGGGGACACAGGTTCGAGTCCTGGTCTGGGAAGATCCCACATGCCACGGAGCAACTGGGCCCGTGAGCCACAACTACTGAGCCTGCGCGTCTGGAGCCTGTGCTCCGCAACAAGAGAGGCCGCGATAGTGAGAGGCCCGCGCACCGTGATGAAGAGTGGCCCCCGCTTGCCGCAACTAGAGAAAGCCCTCGCACAGAAACGAAGACCCAACACAGCCAAAAGTAAAAAAAAAAAAAAAAAAAAGAACAGCAACCTGGATTCAAGGTGTTGTGAGTCCTTGCAGACAATTTAAAAAAAACAAAAAACAAAAAACTTACATCTTAGAGAAGAAAGACGGAGGCGCCCCCGGGCTTAAGGCTGCAAAGGACTGACTGGTTGTGCTGCTGCCACTGCAGATTTAACTGAGCCGCTGATTTTACTGGGATAGGTGTTATTTTTGTTAGCGCTCCAGCGGCAAAGTTCCTTAACATGTGAGTGGTCTGCCCCTACCTCTGTTTCTCCTCATGCTCCCCGTTTTTTACACACGATTTTGCAGAAGGTGAGGTTTTTCAGAAATGCGCATACGGCATTAAAGCTGCAGTTAGTACACTACGATCCTGTCGGTCTGTTCGTTAAGTCAACACACAATTTGTATAAAGCGTAGTGGCCACAGCTGTCTGCAGTCTGGCACGCTCTGTAGTCAGTAACCTAGAAATGTGGTTCTTAAACGAAGGCCTTGTTAGGATTTCACTATAAATGCTTTCTAACATTATGCTGCTGCTAAAAATGCAATTCCAAAGACTAAGCCAAAACACACCCCAAAATATTTATGCTATATAACATTAATTACCAAGAAAAGAATCCAAAATACACACACTAAAAGTATAACCATGTGAAAAATGTAAGTAAGTGGGAGGTAACAAGTAAAAACAAAAACTGTGCTTGGGTAGTGGTGACTTTAAGAATAAAATACCTTATTTCCTCCATTAGCCTTTTCAATGAAGCAAATGCTTTTTTGTTTGTTTGTTTTGCCCAAATTAATCATCAACTGATGAAAGCGTGTAAAGAAACATTTTATATCCACAAAGTGACAGACTAACAAATGTGGCCAAACACCCCAGCAACACAACTGTTTCTCACGATAATTGTTTTAACATTAGGAGGCTAGGTGCAAAAGTAGCAATCAAGAGTTGGCTGAACACTTAAGAATATTATGTGACTTAGTTTTTGAACAACCAACATAAAGACAAGCCTCTCCTTTCAAATGCCATGCTAGAAACAAATATGGGGTCTTCAAGGACTGGGGAATCAGGCTGGGATCCTGATGATAGGGACCTCTGGTTGGAAGCCATCACTCTAAGTCAAGGTGCTTTCCTGGCATGTGAAGCAGCTGTTGGGTTTCACAGGAAGGAGGCACCGCCCTTGACCTTGTCTCATCTACTGAGGCACGAAGAAGCACGGTCATAGTTAGGTTCCTGGCAGAACAGCCTTGCTTTTTGGAATAAAAATTCCCACAAACTGCTCAAATAGCCAAGTTATCAAGTAGCTAAACAACATGAAAGTTTTCTAGCAAACAAAACGCATACATATCACAAAGTCATTTCTTTAAAAGAAAACATAATAGAGGGAAAGAGAAAAGGAAACAATGAGAGTGAAGCCTGATTTAGCAGATACCACTTTATTCGACACAGTGCATGATCTGAAGCATCTGACAATCCACAGCCAACAAGATTTCCTACTTCCCTATTACAAAATACTGGATACCCTGAATACAGTTAATTCAAGGTTCTTGTTTTTTTTCTCCTACATTTAGAATTAAACAGGTTTCTCCATGTAGCAAACATTTCACATTCACCAAAGGCTTTGGGGAGAGGGGGAAATAGGGCTTGTTAACTGCCCCCCTGAACCAAAGGCACTTAATGTTAAAATATAAAGCACAGTAAAGTCACCTCACAGACATCCCTGCGTGTTCAGATTGCTGAACTTGAGCGCACCATCACTGGCCCAAGTGGGATTCATTATAACAATGTAAAAGACACTGATTTCCTTGAAAAAACAAAGTGCAGTATGAATATAAAGACCCATCACCGCCACCCCCCCATTCTTTTCTGAAAATAATATATAAGAGAACAATTATTTTACATGATTAGTATTACCCAAGGTTCACACATGGGAAAAAACAGCTAAAAAATAACCTGCCATAAACTCTCACTATGAAATCACAATAGAATCTGATATATTCAGACAGTTTGTGAGTTGGGAGACAGCCTCAGAGATCATGTTGTGCATCCCCCCTCACTGGACAGATGAGGTCACTGAGGCCCAGGAAGGTCAAGTGTGGGACCCTGGGGTCTAACCCCAGGGGCAGAGCCTGGGTAGAATGCAGACCTCCTGAGGCCTAGCTCAGGGTGCCCTCCACCGCCTTCCTCTTTAAAAGACTCTCAAAGGTAAAACATGAAATACACCACACAGTAAAGCACACTTGCTGATGCAGGTCAGTTATTTGGTCTCGCCACACGGTTCCTTTGGCCATCGGGCAGGTATGTAAGCCACCTCGGGGTGGGAATTCTTCACACGACGTTGTTCAGCCTTCTGAGGGAAGCCGCGTGCAGGTTAGACACGACTTCTTCTCCGATTCGGGAAGGCTCTTCGTGGCTCTTAGCCTGTGGTGGGCAGGTGGTCGGCTGCACAGCGGAATCCCAGATTCGAAGCGGAGCTGTCAGGTGTGTTCTGGCTTCGAGCAGCACAGCGATACCTGTAGCAGTAGGACTTTGCAGAGAGAACCAGACACATGAGTGCTCTTGGACTCTGGGCTGAATGCTCTCAACTGTCAGACTGATGTTGTACCCAAGTACCAACTGTAGAGAGTTATGCCCACCTGCAGACAGTGCCTGCCCTACAGGCACCTGCCTCCTGCACGTTCAGAGCTCACCACATTCTCCAGTGTTATGCTATAAACGTGACTAGATATAGTACAAAGATGTTGGTGTCAGCATTACTTAGAACAGTTAAAAAAAAATGTAACAACCAATGGTTACATAAGTTATGGTGCATCCGTAATTTAGACTAGTAAGCAGCCATTAAAAGGCATGTTTTCATGTAACATTTAATGACATAGGAATTTCTCAGGATACAATCTTAAATGAAAAAGTCAGAATACAAAACTGTATATGCACTATGATCTCAATCCACGTATGCCAAAGAACAGCAGACTGGAAGATTCAAACTGCACCACAATCCGAACAGTAGTTATCCTCAGGCAGTGGAGTTTCAAATTTCCAATGATAACTATGTATTACTTTTATAATTCAAAAAAGTTATTTGTACATTTAGAATAGCATTTGACAGGAAACCAAGTAATAAAGCTAAATGGCAATTGAGAAAATATTAATTACGAGCAACATTAAGATATTATTTACCATCCAGCAGGTTGGCAAAGATTGAACAGCAAGCCCAGGAACATCAAGAGTAGGAAAGGCTGTGGAAAACATTTTTTCTTAATACATTGCTTTTGGAGTTTAAATCATAGTAATTCATAAAGCTATGTATCTTTGTGTGGGGGACTTGTTTGGTATTGTTTTATTTTATAAGAGCAGAGTATGGTATATACATATGCACAAACACACAGACATCAAGCTCTCCAGGCATGGTGCTAGGCGCCTTCATCACTTATTTGATTTGATCATAATGGCGAGAGGAATTAAATGAGTTACCCTAGATGACACAGTTGTTAAAAGAAGTAGAATTCGAACCCAGGTCTAACTGTGGTGTGCTTGCCTGCCTAGCAAGAGTCGATACTCATAGATGGAAAGGCATCACAACTCACGATTCTGTCCCACCCCTGTTATAGCCTCCTGCATGTACACACGTACTTCCACAAATAAGAAAGCCTAACACATATCCCTGGTCACCTACTAGATATTCAGTGAATTACCACAGATGACTTGATTCAAACACTTCAAAAGCTTCCACATTCCAAAAATAACCATGCATGGAACTCTTATGTCCTAAGATTATTCTTTGATCAAAAATAACAGAGAATGAAAATAAACTAGTTACCCTGTGTACCAAGAGCATCAACTCTGAGTGGGCCCTGGGAAACTCAAGTCCCTGTCGCTGGTTAAAGAAACTGCACAAAGAATCGTGTAGAGTAACTCTGGAACTCATGAAGGAGAGAGAATTTGTGGAGGGGCAAAATAGGTCAGCATGAAAGAGGTTTTTTGTTTTTTCCTTAATTCTTATTATTCTCCTTTCTCTCACAAAAGTTGAATGTTTCTAATCTTCATAAAAATTATCTCTAGAGCTGACAAAGGAATTCTCTGGAGCACTTCCACCATGAAAAAGAAAAAAAAAAAAGACATGGTGCTCTGTCTTTTATAGATAGCAAAACAATAGCAACCAATTTTCTCATTTTCCCTGTGGCCAGTGAAGAATGTAACACTATTACCAATATTCAGGCAGGCAGAGGGAAAATGAATAAAAAAATATGCCTGAAATAATGAAAGAAGTGATGGCATCTGCTACTACCTGTGATTGGGATGCAATGGAAGCTCTAAAATGACTAGAGGTGACCATGCAGGAAGACACAGAAGCTTTGTTCCATGTAGGGCCTACTCACTGGGCTGCTGTGAAGCAAAGTGCTTTGGTATTTCTAGAATCAAGCTCCTGTGGATAATGCAGGGCCCCATGCTCTCAGTATGTGTAGTGAATTTCACATTGGAGCAAGAATCGAGTTCAGGGCGGGGGGGCAGGCAGACAGGGACGTTCTTGTTCCATAACTGTACCACACATGACAAAAAACAATCAAGCGTTTCCTGATCGCCTTCTGTGCACACTGTCCCGCTGGAGATCACAGGCTAGTTGAGGGAACAATGATTACACATCAAAAAGCTACAAAACAAGCTAGGATTAAAAGATTCTGAGGCTACTATTAATTCAGGGGAGGAAATGGTCACTAAATGTCTAATTTTTTAGGAAAGACTTTTGAAGGCAGAACTTGGCCAGAGCAGGATTTACGTGATCATGGCAGTGGTCTTCTGACTTGAGTATACAGAAGAAGAGCCTGGAGAGCTCATGTAAATACCTATTCCTAGGCCACAAACCCAGAGATCCTGATTCAGTAAGTCTGGTGTGGGGTCCAAGAATCTGCATTTCTAACCAGCTTACAGGTGCTGCTAATGCTATGGGCCCATGGACCACAAACTGAGTAGCACCGATTTACAGGACTTAGGAACAAGGAAAGAAGGTATGTTAAGTGGAGAAAACAATGACATCAGAGGCATGAAAATGGAAAAATTCAGGCAAGTGAAGAGGATAGCAAGGCCACAGCCTGAGAGTGTCAGAGCATGGTTTATTTATTCATTAAATATTTGAGAGTTTACAACATGCTAGATGCTATTCTGGACACGAGGGAAGCAATGCGGAACAAAACAATGTACCTGTTATCGGGAAGCTTACATTCAACAAGGAGTTAAGTAGTCAGACAATAAATAAACGGATAAATTCAAGACTGCTTCTGGCAGTGGTCAGCTTGGAAGACAGTTAAATAGGGAGAGAGGACTAGGCGTGACTAGGTGCTACTTAGATAAGGTGGCCTGGGAAGGCTCCTCTGAGGAGGTGCTGCGAAAGCCGAGCTGCCCAAAGATTTAGAGAATGAGAATTCCAGGCAAAAGCAATGACTGGTACAGAGAGGATAAATGATAAAAAGCAGGAAACGTGGGTGGAAAAATAGGATGGAGTCACATTAAAGGTGGTCTTCTTGGCAGAAAGAGGTTGGGCTTGACACAAGTGGAAATTGTGACAAACATTTTGCTAATTTACTCACCTGAAAAGGCAAAATCCAAGACTCATTAGCTATTTAACCTTAGGCAAAGCCTTTCTGAATCTGCTCCCTCTTCCGATTAAATGGGGCTATTAATGGAATAATGTCAAAATGCTTCATCTTATCTTTACATGAAAAAGTAAAGCAGTAGATGTGGCAATTATTGTGTTACTTTATAATGAACACAACACTCTTAATTAAAGGAACTCACTTTGCCTGTCTTACCTGACCTCCCTGGGTTAACCTGCTTCCTTACTAAAACAAAAGCAGCTTCTCTGCAGGACTTAGTGATCTTGTGTTTGGAAGATGATTCCTTGCCAGCATCTGAATATGGTTACGCATTTGCTACAAAAATAGGAAAATTATTTGTTATATAAATGGAAAAGGTGAAGGGGTATCTCTGGTGACAAGGCATAGGACTGAGATCTTTGTTGGATGGCATAGTTCAATATGCAACTTATCTCTCAAATTATATAACAAACTGTTTTAAAATTCGGTTTTCATATGCCACAAAATGCAGGCTGTAGCAACTGTGACGAATTGTGCCTGCCTGGATCACTGTGATCAGAAAAGAGATCCATGATGTATAAGAGATTCTTGACCATAGCCATATTTGAAGACCCTGGTACATACAGCATAATTCCATTTTGGGAAGAAAAAATAAAAGTGCACCAAAAAGTTTGGTAGAATACTATTAATAGTTTTCTTCAGAAAGCAGGGTGAACGATTTTTTTCATTTTTATGTTTATTATTTATTTTCTAATTTTTATGCAATGAAAATGTTTTGCTTACATAACAAAAAACCTTAAAATCAGTGACAACAAAAAGAGCTAGTCCTTTTTTGGATCATAGCAGTACCTAAAATCTTCCATTAACCTAAACGATGAAGAACTAAACCCTAAAAAGCAAGTCTCACTACAAGTTAGTGTCCTGAAAGGTCAGGACCATCACATGAGAAAACAGTCAATTCACATTATCATTCCACTGCATATGCACTCATTCACTCAGCAAACATTTATTAATAAGTAGTTCATTTTAAGTTCCAGTAATGGGCAACTAATGAAATACGTAATTAAAGAGGAAAATGGCCTGATTTCGTATGTCCTCATTGCTCTTTCTTTTTTTTCCAACTCTACTTTTAGCACCAAAAATGGTTATTAATGATGTTAGGTCTTTGAGTGGTTGAAATATGGGTCATTTTATTAATTAAGAACAGAGGTAGTAGTGAGGACCTGTTTTAGCCCCACTTCATCAAAATGGCTAATTACTTTGTGAAACTGACCTCGATATCTGCGCTAAGAATATGATCTTGGATTCAAGAACAATTCATTTAAGATAATGGCTTACCAGCCTTGGGGCTCTGAAGTCAAGTGGGACGGCAATATGGTTTTTATGAGAGGAAGACTTTTAGGGATAAAGAACAGTTTTAAGGTAATTGTAGCTCATTATGAACAAAATGATTATAGAAAAATGACACAGCAGAACTCAGGTCTCTCAATTTCCCATCCATTGCTCTCGCCACTGACACTTGGACAACTCCTTTTGCTAGTAATCTTGGTGTAAAATGGTGGGGTTGAGGGGGTAGGGGAGCTAGGATTTCGTCAATGTTGTAGGTTGGGCTAAAGATCCCACAGAGATTAATCTAACAACTTCAAGAAAGACTAGTATTTCTTGAGTACTTACTATGTGAACTGTTCTAAGAACTTCACATGTATTAAGTGACTTAATCCTCTCAATAATCCTGAGGTACGTATTATAAGCATGTGCATCGTATACACGAGGAAAAAACTGAGGCACAGGTATGGTAATCGTGTGCCTTAGGTCACATGGTTTGTAACTGTGAATCCAGGATTACAGTCTTTTCAGCCCCATTCCAGAATCTGTGCTCTTAACACCATGTTGACTCATAGTTGTTCTTTCTGTGCCTCGTCTCCTTACTGAAGCTATACTTTGGATGGACTTTCAAAAAGTCAAAAATAATAATCAGAGCTTACTTGAGACATGCAAACTGGCCCTGGGCCACGATCAAAAGTAAGTCACCTTCTAAGCAAGGTGATTTTTTTTTTCAAAATGAATTACATTATTCTTTTCTCTTTTTATTTTCTTTCTTTTACTGATTTTCACCTGTGCCATAATAATCATTTCCAGGATTCTGCCTAACTAGTTAGCAGTTCATTAGTTGGTTTTTATTCAAAAGAGAAAATGGGGGAAAAAATCTTATTATAATAAAGATGATGATTAAGAATGATGGTGTTGGACTTCCCTGGTGGCGCAGTGGCTAAGAATCTGCCTGCCAATGCAAGGGACACGTGTTCGAGCCCTGGTCTGGGAAGATCCCACATGCCGCGGAGCACCTAAGCCCGTGTGTCACAACTACTGAGCCCACGTGCCACAACTACTGGAGCCCGCATGCCTAGAGCCTGTACTCCGCAGCAAGAGAAGCCACCGCAATGAGAAGCCCCCACTCCCCACAACTAGAGAAAGCCCGCGTGCAGCAACAAAGACCCAATGCAGCCAAATAAAATAAATAAATTTATTAAAAAAAAAAAAAAGAATGATGGTGTTAGCAGCAACTAACTTACGGAGACTTTACCATGAGCTAGGCACTGTACCAAGTGCTTATTTACTTTGGTGCATTTATTCCTCATAAGAACCTTACAATAGGTGCAATTATGATGTACGTTTTACAAATGTGAAAACAGAGGCTTAGAAAGGTTAAGTAATTTGCCTAATGTTACAGGCAAAGACTAGCAAAGAACAGTTACAGAACTCCAACCCAGATCTAATTCTAGAGTCCACATCTTAATATACTTAGTGGCAGTTAAAACTGCCACTCTTAATCTAGTGTAAAGAATAAGCACTGAGGGCTTCCCTGGTGGCGCAGTGGTTGAGAGTCTGCCTGCCAGTGCAGGGGACACGGGTTCGAGCCCTGGTCTGGGAGGATCCCACATGCCGCGGAGCAACTAGGCCCGTGAGCCACAATTACTGAGCCTGCGCGTCTGGAGCCTGTGCTCCGCAACAAGAGAGGCCGCGATAGTGAGAGGCCTGCGCACCGCGATGAAGAGTGGCCCCCACTTGCCGCAACTAGAGAAAACCCTCGCACAGAAATGAAGACCCAGCACAGCCATAAATAAAAAAAAAAAAAAAAAAAAAATTAAAAAAAAAAAAAAAAAAGAATAAGCACTGAAAGTAATTCACAGCCAATACTGTGCTGTTTTCTTGACTATGCCAAAATAACCAGACTGAGGTTAAAAACCTACATCATCTACAATTAACTTGACCAAAGATCCTAGAGCTGCCATTTCTCTCTGGAAAACCTTGTGGATCCCACTCAGTTTTGTCACTCTGCTATTCTCTTTTCTGGAATACTCTCTCCATCACTCTGAGCCTGACTAAATTAAAACTTATCCTTCAGGGTGACTAAGGAAAGTTAAAGATGTATAATATAAACTCTAAATCAGCCACAAAATTTTTAAAACAAAGAGTTATAGCTAATAAGCCAAAGGAGAGAAAATGAAGTGATAAAAAAACACTTAATCCAAAAAAAGTTAAGAAAAAAAATAAGCAATAGGAAAAGGACAGATGAGACAAAGAGAAAAACAAATCTCAAGACAACAAATTTAAACCCAGCCATACCAACAATCACATTAAATGTAAGTGGTCTAAACAGCAAGTGAAAAGGCAAAGTTTATGTCAATAAATTCATTAACTCAGATGAAATGGACAAATTCCTTGAAAGACACAAACTCCCAGAGCTTAATCAAGAACAAACAGATAATCTGCATAACCCTGCAGCTATTAACTAAATTAAATGTATGGTTACAATTCTAGGCCCAAATGGTTTTCCTGGGGAAATTCTATCAGACATTTAAGGAAGAAAAATGCTAATTCAACATTAACTCTTCCCCAAAAAATTCAAGATGAGGGAATATTTCCCAATTCAATCTATGAAGCCAGCAATACACTGATACTAATACCAGACAAGAAAAAAACAAAAAACAAAAAACAAGAGACCAATACCTATCATGAACATATTTTAGCAAACTGCATCCAAAATATACAAAGGATAATACATCACAGCTAAGTGGATGTATTCCAGGAAGCCAAGGATGGTTTAACATTTGAAAACAGAAAATCAATGACTATAATTCACCATATTAACAGGCTGAAAAAGAAAAACCACATAAACATCTCAATAGCTGCAGAAAAAGCATCTGGCAAAATCCACATCCATTTCTGATAAAAAAAATTCTCAGAAATCTAGGACTAGAAGGAAACTTGCTCAAGCTGATAAAGGGCATCTTTGAAAACACTATAGCTTATATCATAGCTAATTTTGAAAAGTCCAATGTTTTTCCCCTAAGATCAAAAATTAGGTAAGACTGTCTGTTCTTACCACTCCTATTCAACAATATACTGGCGGTTCTAGCCAACACAATACAGCAAGAAAAAGTAATAAAAGATATCCAGATTAAAAAGGAAGAGGTAAAATTGTCTATACTCACAGATGATATAACCACTTATGTAGAAAATACAACAGAATCTACAAAAACAACAGGGAGATCAACTCGATGCTTTGTGACGACCTAGAGGGGTGGGATAGGGAGGATGGGAGGGAGGCTCAAGAGGGAGGAGATATGGGGATATATGTATACTTAGAGCTGATTCACTTTGTTGTACAACAGAAACTAACACAATATTGTAAAGTAATTATACTCCAATAAAGATATACATAAAAAAAAAGAGTCTACAAAAACATCACTAATACAGATGAGTTTAACAAGGTTACAGGACACAAGATAAATATACATAAACCAACTGTACCATGAAAATGTATGTATTAAAAATATATATTACGTTAAAAGATATTTTAAAAGAATAAACTAAGAAGCTTATAAAAATTTAAAACATTTAAAATAAGCAAGAAAAATGAAATGTTAAAGTAGACACATTCATATGCATGGCACTGGAATATTTTGGTGTTCATGCTTAAAATGTTTTTTACAGGATTCATTTTCTCCACTTATCTGTGAGAAGAAAATCTTCTGGTCTTTAATTCTTACAGAGTAAATGGACTCCCATTTAGGAAAAGTGCCATATGTCAGACACATAACTGGTGGTAATTAGGGTTTTGAGATGCTCTTGTGCAAAAAGAGATTCACCTGTTTTTCATGAAAGTCTGGTTCCCCAGCAAGAGGATTCAGATACACCTGCAGCAACAGCTTGAATCAGAGGAAAAGAATCTGGGACTACAGACAGATGGGTATATGAACACTTAAAAGTACTGGGACAACCTAGGGCAAGGCTTTTAATTTAAAATTAAAATTAGAATTTTAAAGATACATTTGTCCACATCTTGTTATAAAGGTAGGTGTAAAGCATAAAGTGAACTCAACTCTATGAACTGCCACCTAAATAACTACACTAAAAATTCTAAGAAATGCAGAAGACACACACCCTTACAAACTCACACTATACATAATTTAAATAGGTTCTCTTTAGGCCAGTGGCTCCCAAACTTTGATGTATGTTATGATTACCTTGAGAGCTTTAAAATCCTGATGCCCAGGTCACAATTCAGAAATATCAAGTCAGAATGAGGTGAGTGAGGAAATAGGCATCAGTATATTTTATAGATCCCAGATGATTCTAATGTACAATAAAGTTTGAGAACCATTATTTTAAGGCAAAGTTTGACAATGTCTCCATTATCAAATTAATAAATTAATTTGGAGCCATTACAGTTTTAAGTCTCTAACTGCCTAGACTGACTGAATTACCATAGGAAGCTTCTTTTAATAACAATCTGCAAAATGCCATGTTTGCATAGAGATAGAAAGACAGAAATTGAAGTGCTAGAGATACTAAAAATATATGATTTAAAGAAAAAAAGGGAGAGAAGCAGTATTCGATTTCTGAACTCCTTAAAAAGGTTACTCATGAAACACTGAGTTACTTCTACTCGCCAAGAACAACCAACTCTGACACTGAAATTATAGCCCAAAGAGAAGACTCATTCTCTGAGAGAGATGTTTATTCCACAAAGCACACACTATATACCTAGGACACTTGGGATGTTTCCATTCCAGTACACCACAATCTACCCTCCATTTATAACTCTCAACTTAATCTCAACAGACAAGCCAGAAATTTACGGAGTCTCAAATAAATTAAGGGTGTGCTTCCAGATTTACATGCTGGAAACCAGATATACAGCTCACCCTGATTCATGGGACAACAAAGGTCTCTCAAAGGGTCAAGATACAACAGATGGAATATGGTTGACAAGAGATCATTTACAGCCTCTGCTTCTTGCACCACTTTTCCCCATGCCTGTGCACAAACTTTTTTTTTCTGGCGTTGATGGAGATAGGTATGTATTAGCAGAAGTGGAGGAGACATCTTGGGGCTAATGTTTACAATGGATCCATAAACCTGCTGTTAGAACACCAAAGTAGAGTTTAGTGACTTGACTTACCTTATGGCACATGTAGGATCCACCTTTCTTCACCCGGTCTTTCCCAGAAGGGGGGCCTTTCTGTGGATGAAGAGAAGAGAACTCATTAGTCCAGAAAGCACAGCTGTCCCTCCCACAGTCAGAGGGTCTATTTTAATCCAACCAGCTCTCACATGGTTGCCTCAAGTCTCCACATGCATTTCTGCCCCTGGGTCTTGCACCTGCACCCATGCACCTTCCTGAATGCCCACCTTTCCAAATCCTACATCTTCTGAGGTCCAGCTCAAGTTCCGACTCTTTGGTGAACTCTTTGTGACTACCTTAAGCAATCCAAACCCCGACAGTGTTTCCTACCTAGATGACTAATAAGCTGCTTCGCAGCACCTCTTATATCACCTTCTCACACTGATGGGCAAATTTGTCCTGCATTATAACTGGCCAGCTCAACTAGACTGGCAAGCCTCTTTGAATTATGTTTTTAAAATCCTACTGTGCAACACCTAATAAACCCTTTGCTGACTGAATAAACGGATATGCTTTTTATCTTTAAAAAAATTTTAGGTCAGGTTTACTGAGGTATACTTTATATACAGTAAACTTTTATACTTTTAAAACTTTTAAATGCACACTTCTGATGAGTTTTGACAAGTGTATAGTCATGTAACCACCACCACAATCAAGATATAGAACATAGTTTATCTTTTTCAAAAAGATTTATACAGTGTTTATTATGAACCAAGTAGGGTTCTAAGTATTTTGCAAATATTAACTCATGTAATTTCTGTAACGACTTCTGAGATTAAGCAAGTGCCAGAACGAGGATTCACACCGAGGCAGCCTGGCTCCGGAGTTTAGAGACCAAGAGTATAGGAAATTGGGCAAGGCCTAAAAGAAGGCAAGAAGGAACAGTGGCGGGACTTTGCTGGTGGCTCAGTCGTTAAGAATCCGCCTGCCAATGCAGGGGACACGGGTTCGAGCCCTGGTCCGGGAAGATCACACATGCCGTGGAGCAACTAAGCCTGTGCGCCACAGCTATTGAGCCTGAGCTCTAGAGCCCTTAAGCCACAACTACTGAGCCCATGCGCCACAACTACTGAAGCCCATGCGCTCTAGGGCCCGCGTGCTACAGCTACGGAGCCTGCGTGCTGCAACTACTGAAACCTGCGTGCCTAGAGCCCGTGCTCTGCAACAACAGAAGCCACCATAATGAGAAGCCCACGCACCGCAACAAAGAGTAGCCCCTGCTCACCACAACTAGAGGAAGCCCGCACGTGGCAACGAAAACCCAACGCAGCACCCCGCCCCCCCCCCCGCAAAAAAAGAAGGAACAGTGGCTACCACTGCAATGCGAACTGGAGCCAGAAAAAGCCAGCCAAGAGGTAAGACTATTTCTTCTAGGGAGGGCTCTGGATAAATGTGCAATGGAAATGAACACCGTAAAGCTGCCAGGACAAAAGCCTCATCGTCAGGTAAGCCATGCAAAGAGTATTTGAGAGTTACCAATAAATTCCTATGAACCAGAGCCATATCTGGGAAGTCTGAGGGGGATAAGAATTTTTTGCTTTTCCTTTGTTACGCAAGAAGTCAACTAATACAGATGCCTGTTCTTTGCTTACTGAAAATAAGAGAAGGTTGAACAGAGGCTCCTATTTTAGTTTTCCTTTTCCTTGTCAAAGGCCCAGACGTCAGTGGCAGAAGTTAAAAGAACCATGTTTTCTCCAAGCATGGCTAACACACTGACTCGCAAACGTCAACTTGTGGGCAGAAGTTCATGTTTTCTTCTAAGCCAGGTACTTAAAAACTGTCAAAGACCAAGCCATTGATTATTTTTCATTCCACTGCAAGGCCACAGTATTTCCATGGCCTTAAATGTTTTATGTTACATTAACAAACTTTTATTGATTACAAATGGGCAAGCTATAATTGAGAGGAGCTACATGTGAAAATAATGACTTCACAACACAGCATCCTTCCCAGGAGTATCTGGAATCTGACAGCCATTACAACAGAATCTGCTGGGTGAGTTTATCATTCTGTGATAAAGCAGCATAATCACCAAGAATTCACTGAAGCAGAAGTGAAAGCATTTAAAGCTATGCAGCTATCCCATAGAATGTCCGCTCTCTCCTACATTAAATTTCTTGCTTGGGGATTCTTGCGTTACACTGCTTCAGGGGGTTCTCTGCATGCTGGGTTACAATGTAAAAAATGACAGTTTAAATGTTGATTAAAGTCTCTCACAGTATCTGCTATCATGCAAGATTAAATTCTTTTGTCAAGTTAGATCTAAGAACAACAAAAAGGAGCTGATTTGCCAACAGGAAGGAGAACAGAACGGTTCCCTTTCACCACCATCTCCAATGAAGGAAGTCTGCAATCAATGAAAATGACACTCATCAAAGTGACCCAAGCACTAATGAGAGTCATCCCGGGCTGATACGGCCACAGCAGTTAACACAGTCCTCTAGGTGGCTGCTCATCTGGTCCTTACAAATACAACTGTTTTTGCCAGAAAACAACATGATGTAGGATCAGCTACATCTGTTTGAAATGCTTACCACTTTGCCAAAAAAAAAAAAAAAACAACCAGAAAAATTACTTGCAGTGTGTAGTGGGTTGAATAGTTTCCCCCCCAAATTCATGTTCACTCAGAGCCTCAGAATGTGACCTTATGTGGAAATAGGAACTTTGCAGATTTGTAATTTCTGTATTAGTTAAGATGAGGTCATACTGGATTAGGGTGAGCCCTAAATCCAATGACTGGTGTCCTTATAACAGGAGGAGAGGACACAGAGAAGGCCACGTGAAGATGGACAGAGACTGGAGTGATGCAGCTACAAGTCAAAAAATGCCAAGGATTCTGGGGAACTGCCAGAAACTAGGAAGAGACAAGGAAGGATTCTAGAAACTCTCAAGTGAGTATGGCCCAGCCAGGACCTTGGTCTCAGACTTCTAGCCTCCAGAACTAAAAGCATAAATTTCCGTTGTTTCAAGCCAGCAAGTTTGTGGTAATTTGTTATGGAAGCCCTAGGAAACTAACATAAGGGGGAAATGTCTCCATTTCTTTTCATTAAAGAAAGGATCGATAAATCAAAATTAACGTTGTCTCTCATGATCAAGTTTGTTACTGCAGGTTAAAACAACTTGAGAAGCTACCGACGGTAGTGTCTGAATACCTCATCTCTCTGCCTGTATACTTGGCGAGAAGAGAGGCTGCCGGGCCGCACAACCTGCACCACCAGTACTCAAGAATCTAAGTAAAAATACACACTGAACACAGAGACCCTGATCAGAAACAGACAAGAACCCATGTGAATGTTGTCTCCAAAGGGACTACTACCCATAACTGCTCTACTCCCAGACAGCAAAATACAAACAGGTCTCTAATGCTTGGATGATTGCAAGGACAGCAAGCAAAAAAAACAAAACAAAAAAGCAGGTTTCCAAATGTTAGCCCCAGTAATCTCAAAAGGCCAAGCAAGGTGCATCTCCAGTTCTCAGGACAAGAGCTGAAGGAGCAACGCTCCGAGTGCTAGTGCAGGGGAAGAGATACTCATGTGAAACACCTTGCGAGGCATAAAAGTCCTTAGTGATGAAACAAATCCACAGCAGATGCCACAGAACCACTCACCAGCAAGGCTGGCTTGCTGAATGAGGAGTAAGCCTGCAGGAAGAGGGCTGACCAATGTGCTGGGGGTGGCCAGGTCGTTCTTCACAGGAGCATAAACCACGACATTTTATGTAGTCAAGAGATACGCTCCCCTTTCCCTCCGTGCCATATGCAACACAACAACAAGGACAGCAAAAGAGGGAACAGAGCGTCTGACAAATTTTCATCAGTCAGCAAAGAGACAAAAAGCACTTCTTTTAAACCATGTGTGATGAAATCCATAGTGTGGAATACTAAGCAGCTGTTAATAAAAATGAGGCATGTTAAAAAAATATGAAGCACTTCTGTATGAGTGTATTGTACTGTCACTTTCACTTAGAAAATGACATGGAATCAAGCATTTATTCTGATTTTCTTATACGCTGTGTCCCAGTGGGGAGTTGATTACCTGCAGTGAGCATCTGGCCCTGGGGCACAGGAGGGTGCCTCACCCCACAGGCCGCTCCTCACGGGTCAGGCATGCGCTCGTCCGTATGTGCTCATTTTCATTCACTTCAGTGTATGGTTTGACCCATGGATTATTTAGAAGTGTGTTCATTGTCCAAGTGTTGGAGATTTTCCTATTTTATTTCTGTTACTGATTTCTAGTTGGATTCCACTGCAGTTGGAGAACACACTCTGTATGACTTCAATTTTTCAAAATTTGTTGAGGTTTACTTGATGGTGCAGGATATGGTCTATCTTGGTATATGTTCCATGAGTACTTGAAAAAAATGGGTATTCTGCTGTTGTAGGGTGGAGTGTTCTATAAATGTCAATTAGATCCCATTGGTTGATGACATTGTTGAGTTCTTCTATATCCTTGCTGATTTTCTATATAATTGTACCATCAATTGTTGAAAGGAACATTACAGTCTCCACCTACAATTGCAGGTTAGTCTATTTCTCCTTTCAATTTTATTAGTTTTTGCTTCATATGTTTTACCTCTTTTCACTGGGGCATACATATTTAGTATTACTATGTCCTCTTGGTAGATTAACCATTTTATCGTTACACAATGTCCTTCTCTGACTCTGGTGATTTTCTTTGCTTTGAAGTCTACTTTATATGACATTAATACAGCCATTCTTGTTTTTTTCTGATTAATGTTTACCTAAAACATCTTTTCCCATCATTTTGTTTTCAACCTATTCATCATTATACTTGAAGTGAGTTTTTTGTAGACCATATACAGTTAGGTTATGTTTTTTAATCCACTCTGCCAATGTCTTTTAATTGATGTATTTAGACCATTGAGCTTTTAATGAAATTATTGATATCTAAGCACTTAGACTGTCATTTTATTTTTTGGTTTTTGTCTGTTCTCTATTTTTTTTTGTTTTCTTTTTTCTGCCTTCCTGTGGGTTACCTGAACATTTTTTTAAAGAAATTCATTTTTATTTACCTATAATGCTTTATCAGTTTTATATATATAAAAATACATATACAATATATTTATAAATATGTGGATATATTTTATATATAGTTATATATAAAATATTATATTTATATAAATTTACATTTATATATATACATACATATAACTGTGATAAGATATGTCTACTGGTATTATTTTACCAATTCCAGTGAAGTATAGAAAACTTACCTCCCTTCACAACACTCTAGCATCCCCTGTTTATAAGTGCATTAAAAACTTCCTCTAAATACATTTAGAAACACATCAACGTTACAGTTTCTGCTTCAACCATCAAACAAAACCTAAAAATCTCGAGAGAAGGACAGCCTACTGTATGCACCCGTATTTCTCCTTACTATGTTCCTTCTTCCATCCCGATGTTCAAAGGTTCTTTCTGTAATCATTTCCTTTCTGTTTAGTGAACTTCCTTTAGACATTCATTTAGGATAGGTCTGCTGGTGATAAATTCTCCAGTTTTCTTTCATTTGAAAATGTCTTGATTTCCTCCTATTCGTAAAAGACATTTCACTAGATAAAGGATTCTGGGTTGGCAGTTCTTTCAACACTTAAAAAATATCATGACCATAAGGAATACAGGGGAAAAGTATCATGCCATTTCTTCTGCCCTTTATTAGGGTTTCTGATGAGAAACCCACGGTCATTCACACTGGCCTTTCCCTTATAGATAAGGTATCAGTTTTCTCTGGCTGCTTTCAAGATTTTTCTCTGTCTCCTGTTTTCAAAAGTTTAATTATGATATGTCTTGGTATGGGTTTCTTTGGGATGATCCTATTTAAGGTTCACTTAGCCTCTTGACTACAGGTTTAATCTCCTCCCAAATTTGGGAAGTTTTCAGCCACTATTTCTTTGAGTACTCTTTCAGCCCCATGCTCTTTCCCCTCTCCTCTGAGACTCCCACCACACAAATGAACACCTAGAGGGGTGGGATAGGGAGGGTGGGAGGGAGACGCAAGAGGGATGAGATTTGGGGATATATGTATATGTATAGCTGATTCACTTTGTTATAAAGCAGAAACTAACACACCATTGTAAAGCAATTATACTCCAATAAAGATGTTAAAAAAAATTTAAAAATTTAAAAAATAAAATAAGAAAAAAAATGTTAGATGATCTTTTTACAGTCGCAAAGGTCCCTGAGGCGTCATTCATTCATTCATTCATTTTCTATTTTCTCTCCATCATTCAGATTGAATAATTTGTTTCCGTTTTTTTTCACCCTCTGATTTTTTTTCCCCCTCTGTCCCTTCTATTATGCTGCTGAACCAATTCACAAAGCTTTATTTTGGTTATTCTATTTTTCAGTTCTAAAATTTGCCCTTAGTTCCCATTTATACTATTTCTTTTCTGAAGTTTTTTATTCTCTTTTTTCATTGTTTCAAGCATGTTCATAATTGCTCACTTAAGTATTTTTATCATGGCTGCTTTAAAATCTTTAGCTAAATGGGTAATTCTAACATCTCTGTCATTAGTGTTAGTTATCGATTGTCTTTTTTTCATCTCGTTTGGTGTCTCCCTGGTTCTTGATATGACAAGTCATTATTCACTTGAAACCTGGATAATGTTTATATGTTACAAGACTCTGGCTCTTATTTAAATATTCTGTTCCCCTGGCTTTCTTTGACGCCACATTGGCAGGGGAAGGGAGGGGGCCATCTCGTTACTGCCAGGTGGAAGCAGAAGTCTGGGTTCCCCACTCAGCCTCCACTGACACCTCATGAGGGATGCTCATTACTGGAGAAGGTGAGAGTTTCGGCTCCCCAAACGGTAGCCACTTACACCATGGGGAGGGGTGGCCTCATTACTGCCAGGCAACTATGAAAGGCCTGGCACCCCACCTGGCCTTTTCTGACACCACCCTGGCAGAGGTATTATGTCACCTCAATACAGCCTCATGAGGGTGCAAGTATAGGCTCCCCACCCTGGCCTTTGCAAGCGTAAGAAAACACAGTTTTTTTCTGTCATGCTTAGATGGAGTAGGGTGGTTTACTGACTAGAAGTTTTCAGTATTGCTAGACTGTCCATTTCCTATTTCCCCTTTGGCTAGAGAGAGTAGGCTTTTCTTGGGACTTTTTTGGTTTACATTCCCTGGCATTTGCTGGCTTCTTCAGCTCCAAGTCTGGGATATATGAGGCAAAAAGAAAATCCATGGAACTCACCACCCTGTCATTCCTAGGGTCCCAAGGTCTGCAGCTACTCTGCCTTCTTTCCGCTCTTCAGGGACTTCTTATGTTCCTTTTCTAGGTAGCGTCCGGAGTTTTAATTGTATTTAGTGGGAAGAAGAGGGAAATGTATGTCTACTTCATTTTCCCAGAACCAAGTCAGACTTCCTTCACATTCATTTTTAAAGGATAGTTTTGCTAGATATAGAAGTCTTAGTTGATAGTTGTTTTTTTCCAGCCCTTTGACTGTATCACTCCACCATTTTCTGACTTCCACTGTTTCTGATGAGAAAGCAGTCATTAATCACATTATTGTCCTGTATGTGATAAAGTGCTTTTCTCTTGCTGTTTTCAAGACTTTCTCTTTGTCTTTCAGCACTGTGACTATGACATGTCTAGGTATATTTCTCATTTGTGTTTATCCTAGTTGAAGTTCATTGAATTTCTTGGAACTGTAAATAATTTTCATCGAGTTTGGTAAGTATTTAGATCATTTCTGCAAAAATATTTTGTCCCTTTCTCTCTCCCCTCTCCATCTGGGACTCCTATTACACATGTGTTGAAATTACGTTGAAATGTCTGATACTGTCACACAGGTCTCTGTTGATCTGTCTCCAATTTTTTTTCCTCTCTGTTCTTTGGTTTGGAAATTTTCTCTTGATTTACCTTCAAGTTCACTGATTCTGCCATCCTACCATTTCTAATCTGTTATCAAGTTCATCTAGGGAACTCTTCACTTCGGTTATTGTAATTTCAATTCTAGAAATTTCACTTGGTTCTTCTTTTATCATTTCCATTTGTCTGTTGTGATTCTGTATTTGTTGATTCACATTGTATTTTTTATCAATTCTATGAATATATTTTCCCTTAATCTTTTAAATATAATAGCTGCTTTTAAGCCTTTGTTAAATCCAGTATCTGTGCTTACTCAGTTTCTGTTTAACTAATCTTTTTCCTTGGTATTGGTCACAGTTTCCTGTTTGCATGTTTATTGCTTTTTAGGTGAAAAGTAGACATTTAGATTATTTATACACACACACATACACATATAAAATCCCCTCACTGGAATGATGTGGGGATTAAAAGAGAGAATGCATAGAAAGCACTGAGCAAATAATAAACAATAAACGTGCAGTCATTATTGTTTATTATTACACATTATTAGTTCATGACTAACTCAGACTTCCCGAAGGTGCCCATAAACCAAGTGGCATGTAACTTCCAAAATTCCAAAACCACAGTGATAACTTGACCCATTTTTTCTAAGGCCAAAACCCCCAAAAGGAGTCTAAGCTCTAATAAAATAGCTGACCTGTTACTAACACTGCAGAAGGAAGACAGACTATTGGATAGTACAATGAAATTCACATAGCTGGCCGCAGCATGCAGAGGCTGTTACCACAGCATCCGACTTAGCAAAATGTTAACATTTTTAATGGTAAAACCCAAACAAAAACATTCTGGGGGCCAGAGAAAGAGTGGAGTGAACTTCTCAAGAAACTTTTAAAAGTCTGAAAATATCATTTGACTTTGCACTTTCTCTTTCCCTTGCCTGGTACAACCGATACCACAAACACCTGAGGAGAAAACTGAGATTCACTATTTTCCATTTGACAACGGCAGCTAGACTTTATTTTAATAACATTTGTGAGAAGACCCAGAAATCTTGTGAATACCTTAACTTAAAGTGTTTTAAATATTGTTTTCATCTGCATATTACATATCGCATAAGACCAACAAATGATAACAAGAGTAACTCTGAAGAAGCAACAGACACCCAGTAAAGGATCAAATTGGGGAAGGTCAGACCTATTTCTCACTGAGTCTTCCTCCATTTCACTACACCCTACCCATCTGCTCAAGCCAGAATCCTGAGGAGCAATTCTCAATTCCTCCCTCTTCCCACCCCGACATCCAGCTGGTCTGATGAGCTCTACCTCCAAGGCAGATGGCTAATGGGTGGCAGCTATCATCTCCATAGTAACCACCCTGGCTCCAAACCACCACTTCTCCCCTGGACTACTACAATAGCCATCTAAGACGTCTTGCAGCTTCCAAAATGGTACCTAGTAGGAGGAGCACAATAATATTTGTAGAATGAATAAAAGACTATGCCATTGTGAAAGAAGCTAGACAAAAAAAAAAAAAAAAAAAGTACACACTGTATGAGTCCATTTATCTAAAACTCTAAAAAATACAAACTAATTTACTATGGCACAAAGCAGATCAGTAATTGCTCGCGTATGAGAGGGAGAGAAGGCAAAACGGAGGGATTACTAAGGGGCACAAGGAAATTTTAGGGTGTTGGATACGTTCACTATCTAGACTATGGTGGTTTCATGGGTATGTGTGTGTATATATATTTATATATATAATTATGTATATATACATACACAAACTGATCAAACTGTACACTTTAGAAATGTACAATTTATGCCAATTATATCACAATAAAGCTATTTTTAATGAAAGTAAACAAATTTTTTAAATGATGGTATTTTAAATAAAATATGAGGAGTGGGATTGGCTTCAAATAATCCAGGAGAGAAGGGGAGCAGGGATGAGTGGACGGAAATATAAATGAAACTAGATTAGCCATGAGTTGATAATTATTAAGGCTGGGTACTAAGGACATGGGGGTTTAATATACTATTCTCTCAACTTCTGCATGTTTGAAATTTTCTATAATAAAAACAAGTTTTTAGTTAAATGAGAGAAAATCATAAACCAGATTAAGCTCAAAGAAGAAAAAACTTCCAGAGCCCCAAAATGCTAGGAGTCAAAGGTATCCTTAGAAGTTTATGTATAGGGGGTTTGGAGTTTAAAAGGGCAGATTTCATTCTCCACTCTCTGACCCTGAGAAGCATGTATCTTCCCTTGAGAGCTAAGTCATCCTCGCCCCTGACTGGCTAAAAGCTGTGCTCTCTGCACACTTGACTTCTGGTCAAGCCTTCAAGCTATCTTATCACCCGGGCTCCCACAGGCATGGTTCTGGCAGCCTGAACTTTAGGATTAAACAAAAATGATCTTGCTGCCCATTTGAAGCACTTCATGCATTCTAAAACAGCGCCCTTGTTAACTCACCAGGTACTATAGCAATAGGCAGCTCAGAAACACACAAACAGGAGCAGCCTTTTCAATCTTCTCCTTCAAGCCTCTGCTCATGTGTCTCCTAAAACAGATCTCTTTTCAATCACCTCAACCATTTTTAAAAAAAGGAACTCTGCCCATATTTGCTTAGAGCATGCTAATACCTCTTTTCTCATTTGATCCTCACAATAACCTTGGGAAGCAGGAAGTATCATGATCCCCATTTTAGGGATGAGGAATAGTGAAACTCAGAGAGACAGAAAAAATGGAGAGCCCCAGGTCACACAGCTAGCAAGTGACAAGGCCAGGAGTCAAGGTCCCTCCCACCTCTGTGCCTGTCTAGCTCAAATCTCTTCCAGGCTAGCTGCACCTCGGACCAACTCACTTTGTTTACCTGATGTCGAACATAACAAGGGATTTTAAGAGTGGGTAGCTGAAACCGATATTTCAAATAAAGCTTTTTCAATTATGTGTAATTTTATTCATCCCCCAGCACAAGGTCCAACAGAAGGGACTGCAATTAGCTTTAGACCTTGCATGAGGAGAGAAAAAGGAGGGTGACACAGAGAAAGGTCAAAGAAAGGAAACTAGAGGTCAGATTGGAAAGAAAAGCACATTAAACACACAGTCCAAGTTAACAACCCCTGCAGTATTTTCTCTGTAAAATCAGCATGTGCTGTATGGTGATTACCCTGTTAGAGAAATGAATGAAAACAGTCATTTCCTCCATGCTACTTGTTTCACCCAATCTAGGGTAAAAAGGAAGAGAATTCGCAAAGCTGTATTAACTCACTCTCAGTGTCCATGGTCCTCCATTTTCCAAAAAAATATGTCACTTTCATAGCCCAAGGACTACAGTAACAATTCTTGCTGTGGGGGATAATACATAAAACTGGATATTTACAAACACTGATGCCAGTTGTAGCAGCTAATAATAGCAGCTTATAGTTACTGAGCACATATTAGAGTTGGGTACTGTTTTAATGTTTTTCATCTTTAAAACGATATTTTGATGTAGGTTCTATTATTGGTAGGGCAGTTATATAATTTATTGTCCCAATAAGGATACTTTGGGGAGTGAACAGGGCCGCCGTTAACAACTGTGCCAGGCGTGAGCACAGGCTAGGAATGTTCGGACACCCCATCATTAGCCCCATCTTACAAATGCAGAAATAAAGAAGAGAAAGGTTAAACTGCCTGTCCGACGTCACGCAGCTAGTAAGCAGAGCGGCCAGGAGTCAAGCCCAGGCCATATGGATCCAGGCTCACACTCAGCCACTCGGCCATGTGCCCCTTATGAGCCGAAGTGGTATCATATTTTTTAAATAAATTATTCCACTGTTCCAGTTTGAAGAGCACAAGGCTGTCCGCGTTTCACAAGCTCACTGCAAGAAAATGGCTAAAACCCATGGGAAACTGTGAGTCGAGAGTTCACATTGTTAAAAAACAAAAGACGTTCATTAGCTTTGGGATAGAGCTGAAATAACTCCCCTTGTTAGATGTGCCTCTCCTAAAGTACTTCTCTTGGCATATGACATCTGTTTCTTTCACTTAGGAATAAATACACATTTAAAGTAGCAACATTTACCATTTAAACAGACATCCATACTTAGATTGATACTGCAGATGCCTTCAGTGGTTTCACTGGCTCAAACCCCCCTGGGTTTGGGGGTCTCAACCTCATACCATGGAAGCAACTGTTCCATTTCATAGACCTACTTTGTCAAGTCTCATCTTCCCTTGTGTATTACTGGAATGGTTTTCAAACACCTCCAAGGAAAAATCACACCCCAGAACTAAAGGGATAAGGAGGAAATCCAACATCTTCCTTTCATTACAAAATAAACTACAGGTGCCATGAGACCTCAATGAGCCACAATGTCAGGTCGGTGGAAAGTGTCTTTATGTACACACAAGATTGCGTGTGGACATGCTTCTTAAGGCAACATGATGGTGGTCTGTTTCCCATTATCCCTTTTCTTGGGTCCCTCATGACATCACTGTCCTTTGCACTTACAGTTCTTTCTGCCTCTTCCCTCAGACTTCACACTCCATTTAGTGTTTCTGTCAAATGACAAGCTTCCAGACAGGCGGAAAGATCATACCCTCCTCCACCTACCATCACTCTCTCTCTTGCTACCCTATATATATCCCCCTTCTTCCTCACTGTGGTATCAAAACACACATATCTGGTCTTTGTCCCCAGTTCCTGGCACAGAGCTGAAACCCTTGGAAAAGATGTGTCTTTCTTTTGGCTATTCCTGAGTTGTATACTTTATAATTAACCAGCAATAATAAGTAAAGTGCTTTCCTGAGTTCTGTGAGTTGTTCTGGTAAATTATCAAACCTGAGGAAGGGGTCATGTAAACCCCCAAATTCATAGTCTGCCAGGCAGAAGTGTGGCTAGCCTGGGTACCCCATTTGCAGCTGGCATCTGAAGTGGACACAGTCTTGAAGGACTGAGCCCTTCATCTGCGGTGTCTGGGATAACTCTAAGAGTTAGTATCAGAATTGGATTGAATTTCTGGACACCCAGCTGGTGCTGGAGAATTGGTGTGGAAAAATGACACATATTTGGTGTCAGAAAAAACACACACATTTGGTGTCAGAACGGTGCCAGAAAAAATTAAATACACCGGCGCTTACCACTTGGTGACAAGTTACAGATTGCTTTCCTTCTCCTACCAGAAAGCAGACACCTTGATAGCATGGACTTTGCTCTGTTCGCTGCTTTATCATTTGAGCCTTAAATAGTGGCTGGGATTATAGATGTCAACATTATTTGAACTGGTAGATGATCACCCTGCACTTAAGCTTCTGTGTAATGACTCCTGGCCAAAGTAGAGATTCACCAAAAAAAGCAGGCGAGAAGGTTAGAAAGAAGAGTAAGACGGGAGAGCCCCCTGTGATACAATGGGAAATATATATTTGGTCTTTGTACTGGTTCTCCAGAGTGATGAGTGGCTTCTGTGTGCTAATAAGATGACTGGTAGCTGGAGAGCCCTAGAGAGCTTCAGGATGGGAGCTGGTCGGTCAGAAAGACCCAGGCATTATTATCGAGTTGGAACTTTCAGCTCCACTCCCTGATCGCTGGGGAGGGGGAAGGGCTGGTAATTGGGGCTAATCACCAAAGGCCAATGATTTAATCAATTATACCCATGTAATGAAACTTCCATAAAAAACCCAAACAATGAGGTTGGAGAGCTTCAGAGGTGGTGAACACATCCACATGCCAGCAGGGTGGTGCACCCCAACTTCACAGGCATAGAAGCTCCTGTGCATGGGACTCCTCTGGACCCCACCCTATGTACCTCTTCATCTGGCTGTTCATTTGTATCCTTTATAATAAACCCATGATAGTAAGTTAAGTGATCTGTGAGCTGTTCTAGAAAATTATCAAACCTGAAAGAGGGGAGCTGTGGGAACTCCCGACTTAGGAGCCAGCTCAGGCAGAAGTGTGGGTACCCAGAGCGTCCAATACTTGGACAGGCATCTGAAGTGGCAGCAGACTTGTGGGACTGAGCCCTCAAACCTTGGAGTCTGTGCTGACTCCAGGTGGTTAGTATCAGACTAAACTGAATCGAAGGACACTCAGTTGGTGTCCAGAGAATTGGACTTGGCTGTTGGTGTGGAAAAAAACCTATTCACTTAGTGTCAGAAGTGTTGTGGCACTTTTCCCAGAACTAGAATAAAATTTTTGTTTTTAATTTGTACGGAAACACAAAAAACCCTAAACAGCCAAAACAATCTTGAGAAAGAATGGAGCTGGAGAAATCATGCTTCCTGACTTCAGACTATACTACAAAGCTACAGTAGTCAAAACAGTACGGTACTGGCACAAAAACAGACACACAGATCAATGGAACAGGATAGTGAGCCCAGAAATAAACCCAAACTTACATAGGCAATTAATCTGTGACAAAGGAGGCAAGAATATACAATGGAGAAAAGACAGGCTCTCAATAAGTGATGCTGGGAAAACTGAACAGCTACATGTACAAGAAAGAAATTAGAACACTCTCTAACACCATACACAAAAATAAACTCAAAATGGATTAAAGACCTAAATGTAAGACTGGACACTATAAAACTCTTAGAGGAAAACATAGGAAGAACACTCTGACATAAATCGCAGCAAGATCTTTTTGGATTCATCTCCTATAGTAATGGAAATAAAAATAAAAATAAACAAACGGGGCCTAATTCAACTCAAAAGCTTTTGCACAGCAAAGAAAACCATAAGCAAAATGAAAAGACACCCTATAGAATGGGAGAAAAATATCTGCAAATGATGTGACTGAAAAGAGATTAACCTCTAAGATATACAAAAAGCTCATACAGCTCAATATCAAAAAACAAACAACCCAATCAAAAAGTGGGCAGAAGATCTAAACAGACATTTCTCCAAAGAAGACATACAGATGGTCAAAAGGCACATGAAAAGATGTTCAACATCGCTAATTATTAGAGAAATGCAAATCAAAACTACAATGAGGTATCACCTCACATCGGTCAGAATGGCCATCATCAAAAAGCCTATAAATAATAAATGCTGGAGAGGGTGTGGAGAAAAAGGAACCCTCCTACACTGTTGGTGGAAATGTAAATTGGTACAGCCACTATGGAGAACAGTATGGAGGTTCCTTAAAAAACTAAAAACAGAGCTACCATATGATCCTGCAATCCCACTCCTGGGCATATATCCAGAGAAAACCATAATTCGAAAAGATTCATGCACCCCAATGTTCACTGCAGCACTATTTACAATAGACAAGACATGGAAGCAACCTAAATGTCCATTGACAGAGGAATGGATAAAGAAGATGTGATACATATATACAGTGGAATATTACTCAGCCATAAAAAAGAATAAATAATGCCATTTGCAGCAATGTGGATGGACCTAGAGATTATCCTACTAAGTGAAGTAAGTCAGACAGAGAAAGACAAATATCATATGATATCACTTAAGTGTGGAAACTAAAAAAAAAAAAAAAAGGATACAAATGAACTTATATACAAAACAGAAATAGACCCACAGACACAGAAAACAAATTCATGGTTACCAAAGTGGAAAAGAGGAGGAGGGATAAATAAGCAGTTTGGGATCAACATATACACATTACTATATATAAAATAGAAAATCAACAAGGGCCTACTGTATAGCATAGGGAACTATATTCAATATTTCATAATAACCTGTAAGGGATAAGAATCGGAAAAAGAATGTATATATATAACTGAATCACTTTACTGTACACCTGAAACTAACAAAATATTGTAAATCAACTATGCTCCAATTTAAAAAAATATAAAATAAAATAAATTTAAAAAAATAAGATCCTGGGCTTCCCTGGTGGTGCAGTGGTTGAGAATCTGCCTGCCAATGCAGGGGATACGGGTTCGAGCCCTGGTCTGGGAAGATCCCACATGCCGTGGAGCAACTAGGCCCGTGAGCCACAACTACTAAGCCTGCGCGTCTGGAGCCTGTGCTCCACAACAAGAGAGGCCGCGATAGTGAGAGGCCCGCGCACCGTGATGAAGAGTGGCTCCCGCTCGCCGCAACTAGAGAAAGCCCTCGCACAGAAACGAAGACCCAACACAGCAAAAATAAATAAATAAATAAGTTAAAAAAATAAAAATAAAATAAGATCCTGCTTTCAATTCTTTTGGGCATATACCCAGAAGTGGCACTGCTGGATCAGAGTTCTATTTTTAACATTCTGAAGAACCACTATGCTGTTTTTCCAAGAAGCTGCACCATTTTACTTTCCTACCAACAGTGCACAAGGGTTCCAATTTCTTCACATCCTTACCCACACTTGTTATTTTCTATTTTTTTAAATAGTAGCCATCCTAGTGGGTATGAGGTGGCCAAGGGCCTCAACTTCTACAGCTTCTAGGTAGAAACTTCTAGGTAGGAAGGAAAGAGAGAAGAAAGAGCAGCAAAGTCCAGGAAAATGATTAATACTCTGACTTATACAACGGTAGATACATATGATTTGTTTCAGAGATATAGACCATAATAATTGTGCAAATAAGCGGTAGTCTTCAACACTAGGCCATGAAATATCTAAGTGCTAAAAACCAGTGAACCTAAACACAGAAGAAGCAACTATTAAGAGAAAGTAAGTAGCACGTTGGATTTCTTCAACGAAGAGCTAACTTTCTTATCATCTGCTAATAGGTGTACACTGTTAAATGGAATTTGTTGTCTAATAATGCAGATGGTTCTTTAATTTCTGAAAGCTTAATATGCTAATGTACTACACAAAAGAACATTCATGGTCTATCCAATCCTGGAGGGGTTGGTTCTAAAGTATAGAGAAATCAGTTTGTTTCATCCTAAACAAGGCAAGGTATATAGTAGCATCATCCTAAAGAAAGGTGACTTCTGGGTCAATGAAAACCAAGCCACCAAGATCACAGGGTACCAGCTACATCTGCTGAAAGGTCTACTCCAGGTTCAGTCACTTCCATCTCTCAGAATAATGGTGTGAAACCGTTCAGTCCTGCTTGCAAAGCCAGATATGGCTCTAAAGCATTGCGAGAAATAAGAAAAACACAGTTTAGTCTTCCTGAGGATTTCGTTTATCACATTCTCTTACACTCACAATCTACTGTGTTCTTCAGTGACAACTCATTAGCAAGTTATGAGAGAGTATAAGCAATTAGTTTATACCAAATAGTATTTTTAAATTTTAAACATGTTTTTGCAAAGAATACTTGAACACTTCTATGATTTTATTTTATACATTGTAAAAGTAGACAAGTGCTAAGTGCCCAATTCTGTAAGTTCTGTCACTTCGTTAGAAGCAGTGTTCACTTTTTTTAGTGAGTATAAAGCAGAGACTGTCCACGGAAAGAAGTGTTATTTACAGTTGCATGCTACCAGATGTCTTATCTCCTTTCCACATCCCTAAAAAGGTTCAGAATAAATGTCTTTCATGAATTAGATTTCAGAGTGAGGTGTCATTTCATAACTTGCTAGCTTATTGTATTTGAATTTTCATTACACATAAAAACAATAGCCACAATTAAGATTTATCAAGTGCTTACCACATACCAGTCACTGCACTAAACATTTTCTTTGTGGTATCTCATTGAAATCTCTCAGTAACTCTACAAGGGGTAACTACTATCTCCTCACTTATAGATGAGGAAGCTGAGTGAGAATTTAAGTGACTTGCCCCAGGTTAATCAGCTGGTAAGTGGCTAAGATAGGAAACCAGGTCCGACTCCAAAACTGCCTGAGTTTAACCATCATGCTATACTTCCTCTTCACATATAGTTAAATACATAAGCACATATATATAACGAGGCGTGTTTGTTTGACTCCTTAACATCTGCAGGCTACACGAGGGCAAGCGGATCAGGTCTGTGGGATTTCCAGAACCCAGCATATAAGTCTGGTATTCAATAGATTGCCAATAAATTTTGCTGTAAGAATAAAAGTATATATTTATATAGAAATCACACATGTGGATATGTATGTACCTATACTATCAATATGTCCACATATCCACATGAAAAAAATCCCCAGAATAACCGGATATAAAAGATGGTTGAACTGTTCTATTTTTCTCTTCTCAATAACATGTTTTTATTTCCAGATCCTTAGGGAAAGAACAAATGAGTCACACTATGGCATAGGAAAAGGCATGAAAGGTGAAGCTATAGAAGTGGAAGATGACGCAACATTACTTCACAATTCATTAACAGGTTAAATGTTCAGTGCAAAAACTGACTTGCCGAATCAATACTTTTAAAGAACAATTTAGTGGAAATAAGAGATTAGGAAGGTAAAAAGGACAAGAAACTGATTTAAAATCTCAAGATATAAAAAACCATAGGCATAATTCACTGCCTCTCCCTTGCTCTGGAAGAAGCCACTGCATGACACAGCAATTCACATCTCTTAAATTAACTTTCATATTTATAACACTTTCTGAAATTCCTGACTTAGTGTATGCAGTTTGTGGTAAGATACTATAAGGAAGTAAGTAGCCTTTCAAGTTTTGTATTTCAAGTAACATCTGGAGTCTGGTAAATACTGTATGAGTCTCAAGATCAGAAGACCTGGGATTTAATCCTGACTCCGCAAATCAAATTCAAAATCTGGGGCAAAGTGAGAACCTCTCTCCACTCCCTGAATTATCATAAGAAATGAGACTAAAACCACATGTCTCCTTTTGCACAATCAGGAATATTTTGCGGGTATGAGAAATACAGAAGAGTCTCTGAGAAAGAGGGAGGGAGGGAGACAGAGAGGACTCTGAGTTCTTCAAGGAGAAAAAAACCAAATATAAATGTAAAGTATAAAGAACGTTGACTTGGCTCCTCACAAAAGCACTGGGCAGCCCTGGGGTAAATTCAGGCTGTGGACAAGGGTCTGAGGCACACCGCTTCTTCTGCAACCCAAACATTCTACTGTAATAATCTAGAAAGCTAGAGTGCAGAAGGGCTTGGGGGACTGTCTCCAGGTTGACAGAGACCACACTTTTTCTTCCCAAACAGTGTGCAATGATTCCACCTCTGGTTTAGGAGTGCTGTGGTCAAGGTGTTTACGACTACAGACTGTCGTATGTGAAAAATGGTAAAGAAGAGAATTATTCTGTGTGCCAGAACATACACATACACTAACCTTTGTTGACTGTCAAGCATGATGAGACAGAGTCCTTAGCGGAAAATGTTAAGCATAAATTAGGGGCTGAGATACTGGGGGAGTGTTGAGGGAGTCACTGCAACACCAAGAAAAACTATCTGTCCAGGAAGGTCTAGGGTAGGAAGGAGATGGGAAGGGAGGCCCACAGAGGCGGAAGCCAGGATGCCAAGCCCGAGGCAGAGGCTCTGGCTCTGGATACAGCGCCTGCACTTCGGCTGTTGATTCATACTGCAAACCACACCAGGAAGGAGAGAAAAACCTTGGGCAACTCACCCATAATGGAGGCCTCTTCCACCTAGAATTTGGTGAGTACTCGCCTCTGTCCAGAAATGCTGCTCAGACTTGGCCTGTCAGCTGTGGACCCAAATAAATAAGGGACCCAAGTGACAGAGACTCTGCAAGCGCCCACCCTCCTTTCCCCGTGGCCCCTTCCAGGTAAACAGAGGTGCAGACAAGGAATAAACAACCTCTGAAAGGAAGCCAAAAACCTGGGCTTCAGTTCTGATTTCCTAAGCGTCAGTGGGGCAAAGGCTTCCTAGTATCATGGAAGAAAGGAACCGTAATTAGGGATTGTGAAACTCAAACTCTCTGCAGGCAAGGATGGTGTGACATTTATGTTTGCCCCTAGGACCAAGCAAGTGCTCAATAAATGCTTATTAAATAAATGGAAGAAAAGAACATAATCTGGTCTAATAAACAAGAGGATGTGCTGAAGGGGAAAGGATTTTCAAAATGGAAATGTTCCAACTGCGGGGTGCTTGGAAAGTAATTAGCTCTCATTTATTGAGTGCTTACCGTGCAGGTACAGTGTCATGTGCTTGAATCTCTTGTGAATTCTCAGAACAACCCAATGTCCTTAAATTGTATCATTACTCCCACTTTATAGACGAGGAAACAAAATCAAAAGATGTCACCCCCTTCTCCCAAGGCCACCATGCCATCAGTGGCAAAACTAGGATGTAGAACGAGGTGTGAATCATTTTAAAACCTGACCTCTTAACCATGTTCCTACCAGCTTCTTCATCCATCACTGCCTGTTTTCCAAGCCAGCACGAGACTCCAGGGCTGCTGTCCAGATTTACTGTACCCTAGGAATGGCTTGCTACATCCCGAGCAAAATTTACAGATGAAGCAGTAAGCCAGACAAGGGCAAGATGACTCACCTAAGGTCCCTTGACATTTTAAAGCTAAATCTCAGATGGAAACCCAGGCTGCTGACCTCTGCTTTCATCACAAGGCCACGGTTCTGTTATTCAGTGCAGCAGGAAGAACTTGACTGAGGACGGCAAATAACCACATTAGCAAACTCTTCGCTCTTTGCCTGTAACGTTTTTGTTATAACCGCAACCCATTATGCCGACCTTCTGCCATCCCAATCTTAGAGCGTATGGCTCCCCCTCCCAGGAGTGCTCTACACTGTGAAAAAGAGAGCTCATGAAAGCCCTTTTCCTGAGCATGGCAAACTAGGAAAGCAATTCACGAGTCACTTTCCAAAGCCCCTAGCTGGTTAGCTAACAGAGATTCTTGAAACAGCTCGACTGTGCCCATAAGGAGAAGAAAAATACACTGCGGCAAAACTAAAAGAAAGAACACACACACACACACACACACACACACACACACACACACACACACACACACACACACACACACACCCCCTCTCACTGCTTTTACTTTTACTTTCACCGTGAGTATGGAAAAGGCAAGGCGCTTCAGGACTGAAGGGCAAGCAGAGGGCAGCTGTGGCTTCGGGGCTTTACTTCAAGAAACTGAAAGCAGCAGGGAAATAAAGGAATGAAAACCCTTTCTCTGCTTACCATGAATTCCTGACAAGGCCATGCCATGTCCTTCCTGTGTTTGGATGCCAAGGACGTGGCACACAACTGCTGCCGTCCTTTCTAAGGGCATCTCCTCAGAGAAGCCTTCACGGCTCCAACCAGCAGAGAAAAGAGCTCAGGGAGGCCGCACCTCAACCACATCAGCAGCAAACCTTACCACAGCACATCGTGATCTACCTGGTCACTACCCACCCTCTCCCTAGACTATACGCTCCCTAACAGCCGGCCCGTCTCAGGCACCTCTGCATCCCCGAGAGCCGATATGGACCCATAACACAGTATAAGTCCTCAGGAAATGCGGCCTGACCTCTGCCTTGAGCCTCGTCCCATTCACGTGGTATCACTGACAAAACCACAGCCAAATTGGTTGATTATGAGAAGCTGGAAGGGAAAACCACTACCATAAATGACAGAGCTCGTAGTCACAATGAGGTCTGTAAGCAGTCTCTGAAGGTTGAAACCCATTAAAAAAAAAAAGGAATTTGATGGAGAGAAGAGATAGGCTCCTCATTACATTTCAAAACACAGCTACATGGGGCTGCCCTGGTGGCGCAGTGGTTAAGAATCTGCCTGCCAATGCAGGGGACACGGGTTCGAGCCCTGGTCCGGGAAGATCCCACAGGCCGTGGAGCAACTAAGCCCGTGAGCCACAACTATTGAGCCTGCGTGCCACAACTACTGAAGCCTGCGCGCCTAGAGCCCGTGCTCCGCAACAAGAGAAGCCACTGCAGTGAGAAGCCCGTGCACTGCAATGAAGAGTAGCCCCCGCTCTCCACAACTACAGAAAGCCCGTATGCAGCAATGAAGACCCAAAGCAGCCAAAAAAAAAAAATGAATAAATAAAGTAAATAAATTTTAAAAAAACACAGCTACATAACATAAAGAGAAGATTCAAAAAAGTTTAAAACTACTTAAAAAAATAAATGCATAAAACATAGCTGCATAACAACAATATTTAGGGAGACCTAGCCTAAAATCAATATACGGGGGGAAGAAAGGGAAGTTTTATTTGGCTACTACAAGCTGCTCCTGTTGCTGCTGCTACTACTACACATAGTAGTGAGAGGATTCACAGCAGCAGGAGGAGAGAACCGGTCATGTTGAAAACAGAAGCTGCCATGTACTGTATGCTTGCTATTTGCCGAACATTGTGCTAAGTGGCTACAAACGCTCTCTCAGTTCCTCACAACAACTCTATGAAGTAGGAATCTACATCCCCATTTACGAAAGAAGCAAACCTGAGTCCCAGAGTAGCTAAGTGACTTGCCCAGGGTCACGCACCTGGTAAACCACAGTGACGGTAATAAAATCCAAACCTGGCTCTACTGAATTCCACTGGCTCAACCTTTAACTCCTACCACAATCTGAGACCTGATGACAGACAAGGAGGAAAAAGGACAGCCCCACTATTATTTGCATCTATCAGGGAACATCTAGAATGCTGTGTACATTTCCAGAAGCCCATTTAGAAAATGGGACTTTTTTAACCACTCATATTATTCAGAGGAACGTAACCTGGGTTGCCCTGGATTGGAAACCAAGTTATTCAAGGTGCAGCTGAAGGAATGGGGATGTTTATCTAGAAAGAGAAAGACGAGGGGGCACAGGCTATGACTCTCTTCAGGTATCTGAAAAGCTTTCATGCACAAGACAGAAGCTGTGTTCTGTATTCCACCAACTGCAGAAGGAGCACCAGTGAGTTGAAACTCCGGGGACGGAATATTTGGTTGTCCATGGGAGAACATCAAACGGTGAGGACATCTGATAACACAACTAGATGCCCCAGACCTTAGGGCATTCTTGGCCCCAGGAAGTTTGAAGCTCGAGGCTGCAGGACCATAGCTGTCATGGGTACCAAAGAAAGGGTTCCTGCAGGGGTAGAAGCTGGAAGTTTTCACTTCCCTCCAAGATCCACTGATCCTCCAAACTAAGAGAGGAGGCCACAATACATTTGGGTGTCCCACTCTATTTGATCAGGAAGAGTCCAGAGTTGTAACATGAGACTGTGAAGGTAATACTATTGTGAATAGAATTTTTACCACCTTCCAAATAGCAACTGGAATTAGCATTCACTCTTTTCAAGCAAGAAGCATGTGTTTGAAAATGTGTTTACAGGATCTAAATATCTGAGCCATATACATTCAAGCTTTCTTTCTATTTTTCAACAGTTTTTTTTGTTATTGCTGTTGAATGATCAACCTTGTTCCAGAACCACGAAGAACAGTGGCAATGGATAAACATTAGCTTTTCCTCCAGAATGATTTTCATCTTCCACTAGGGAGAAGAAGATAAAATTCTTTTCATAAGCATGGCCTCTAGAGACTGATGATTTTTGATTGCCCTGCTTTCCCTTTGGGATTTATTAAATATAATTTACAACCACGGTAATTTATTATCAAGTTTAAATCAACTTCCTTAACACTTTCATGCCTTTTTCATTTTGAATACCAGGTCACTTCTACATCAAGCGGATTTATTCTAAACTGTCCTCATTGAAAATACATGAATGAAGGCCTTACGGCAGATAAAAATCCTCAATGAACTCCTTCTCCTAGCACATCCTGGGTATGCCTGCTCCACTGATGAGGCTGCCGATGGGGCAGCCGATGGGTGGGGCAATCTCAACTAAGGATGATGTGATATTTACAGTTTCTTGCCCGGCTGAGACAAGGACAGGCTCACGCCATAGGCAGAGGAGGACTAGGAGACAGGCTAAGCAGGGGTCTAACATTTTTTTTTTTAAGTTTATTTATTTATTTTTTGGCTGCGTTGGATCTTTGTTGCTGTGCACGGGCTTTTCTCTAGCTGTGGAGAGCGGGGGCTACTCTTCGTTCTGGTGCGCGGGCTTCTCATGGGGTGGCTTCTCTTGTTGCAGAGCACGGGCTCTAGGGCGTGCAGGCTTCAGTAGTTGTGGCACTCGGGCTCAGTAGTTGTGGCTCGCGGGCTCTAGAGCGCAGATGCAGTAGTTGTGGTGCACGGGCTTAGTAGCTCCGCGGCATGTGGGATCTTCCTGGACCAGAGCTTGAACCCGTGTCCCCTGCATTGGCAGGCGGACTCTTAGCCACTGTACCACCAGGGAAGCCCCAGGGATCTAACATTTTTGATGCACAAAATTCATTGATCCATGTAGTGGTGGGAGGCCAGAGGAGGGGTTATTGGGAAGAGGAACAACCAAATGTGGAGTTTAGAGCAGGGGTCCCCAAACCCCGGGGCGCAGACCGATACCGGTCCGCGGCCTGTTAGGAACCGGGCCGCACAGCAGGAGGTGAGCGGCAGGCAAGCGCGCAAAGCTTCATCTGCGGCTCCCCATCGCTTGCGTCACCGCCTGAACCATCCCCCACCCCCCGCCCCCCACCCCGTCCGTGGAAAAACTGCCTTCCACAAAACCGGTCCCTGGTGCCAAAAAGGATGGGGACCGCTGGTTTAGAGGATGGGCAAACGCAAGTCCAAGCCCCAAGTCCAGTCACCCAATGGCAAAAGCAGGACTGGCCATTAGGCATCCGCCAGCACCTCAGGTCAGAGGGTTGGCATGTGCCCCGTGAGATGGGCAAGGGCTCAGATGTGTGTCCTTCAAAACGAGCAGAGTGCAAACTGCAAACCACGGCTGGCACACAAGGAGGGCTTACAGCCTCCTGATCAATTCCACACCACAACAACGCAGACTTGCAAAACAGAGCACACTTCCCAAGATGTCTAGAGCTATACAATCTAACTGAACAATCAAACGTTGACAAAAACAAAACAAACAGAATCTCTGGCTAATAGAATTTGGCAAGCAGTAGGGATTCATTCAGAGGAGGAATACTTTTTAGAAAACTTGATTCCCATTGGACTTTAATGGGCCATGAAGTGAGATTTTCATTGTAAGGATGACTATGTGATATGCTAACAAAAGGTAAGGATAGGAGGAATATTAGGCATTCATTATTTATAAACATCATTTTCTCCCCCTCTGCTTCCAAAGGCCAACATTCCTCATTAATTCTGCTGAACAGAAGCATACAATATCCCAATTAGGTACCCAAAAATAATTTAAACAAAAAGAGTAAACCACCACCACAATAGTACTTTTGGGGTATAAAGTATTTTTACATACAACATTATCAAATCTAACTTCCCAACAATTTCATGAGATAGGTATAGTTATTCCCAATTTGTAGATAAGGAAACTTAAGATATATTCTAAGTTTAGAGAGATTCCTTTACTATTAAGTAGCAGAGCTATAATCCAAGTTACTTTGACTAATTCTAAGACTAGAATTCTTTCCCTTAGAAAAAAAAAGCTGCCCGAATGAAACTGTGTACCTCTAAGAGTGGGAAAGATATTATAGATCACTCCATCCTTTCACATCATCAGCGAACAAGTCAGCATGATACCAGGGTAGTGCGAGTGAGGATGCAGGTGTGAGAAATCAGGATGCTATATAAGCTCTACATAGTCTTTTAAGCACCACACACTGCCACAGATTAATAAGGGTCTCCGGGTTAGGTAACTGAAAAGGAAAAAACCCACAAATCATCTTTTATTACTATAATTATTGGGTGAAAAAAACCAATAGTATCAACAGCCACACTCTGGATTGTGTCTGTGTGGGAAGAGGTGATGCCACCCTAAGCAGTTCCAGAAAACACACACATGCATGCATGCACACTCCCAAGAACCTTCTACCAGGTAAGACCAAACCGACCCTCACTCCATATGGCCAAATAGCTCAGCCTCTCCTAGGATTGTGTGTACAAAGCACACAAGGTGTTCCCACCACCTGCTTTTGCCATAAATGACTACCCAATAAAATAAACACTAATGATTAACTTGTGCTCCCTGGAAGTCACTGAATAAGAAAAAGATAATCCCCGAATAGCCTCTGCGTACAGAGCACTGACTTTTCCTAAGCTCTCCAAAGAAGATTTAAAATGATCTGCCATTATGATTTAGTCTTGGAACTAAAATATACACATGACACTGAAGAGGTCAGTTCCTGGGTTGAAATGTTTACTAATCACATGGGTATTCTGGTCCAAAGCTTTCCCTGAAAATATCTGTTTTTAACTAGCCTTTGCTTTTGAAACACCTGGAGTATGAACAGTAACCAAACTCTCTTGATCCTAGGTATCTGGAATTGGGTTTATCATACGACCAGTTATTATGTACCAGGTTCTTTGCTAGGCACTGGAGATACATAGGCCATCAGGGAAGAAAGGCAAATAAATTAAGACCTCAAAGAGGGGACTTCCCTGGTGGCGCAGCGGTTAAGAATCCGCCTGCCAACGCAGGCGACACAGGTTCAAACCCTGGTACGGGAAGATCCCACATGCCACGGAGCAACTAAGCCCGTGTGCCACAACTACTGAGCCTGCGCTCTAGAGCCCGTGAGCCATAACTACTGAGCCTGTGTGCCACAACTACTGAAGCCCGCACACCTAGAGCCCGTGCACTGCAACGAAGAGTAGCCCCCGCTCCTCGCAACTAGAGAAAACCCACGCGCAGCAATGAAGACCCAACGCAGCCAAAATAAATAAATTAATTTTTTTAAAAAAGACCTCAAAGACAATTGGGAGTTTAAACAGATCAGATGAGAACTATCAGGGCTGTGAGGAATTGCAGGGCTCAAATCCCAGAGAGAAGGGAAGTCCAGAGAGGTGAGCCTATTTTCCCAGAGGTCTATTGATTCCAGTGGCAGCAGCTATAATGCTGAGAAGCTGAACAGAACTTTGCATAGACTTATAGGCCAAGGAAGAAAAACCTGGAGCTCGGGGGCCTACAAGGAAGAAAAGTCATGGAAAACCCCTAGACTGTTCGTTGGCACCCTGAAGAACTATACCCAACTAGCCCTCACAGGGACCGAAGCTCAGCTTCAAATCATCTCAATTTGTGATTGGAATAAGCTAATGTGAAATAGAAGTTTCCAGAAGCAAAGGTAAGTCCACTCTAGAGAAAGATCCCACTATCCAGATCTCAAATAATCACCACAGTTTTTCTTAAACAATATCTGGTACTCAATCAAAAATAGCAAGGCATGTGAGAAAACAAGATGGGACCAAAATTCAAGAACAACAGACAACAGAAGCAGATCAACAGAGTGGCCAGATATGAGAGTTGTCAGATACAGACTTTAATATATGATGACTAAATGCAAACTAGTATATCTCGAATGGATAAACAAGGTCCTACTATATAGCACAGGGAACTATATTCAATATCCTGTGATAAACCATAATGGAAATGAATATGAAAAAGAATGTGTATATTTATGTGCAACTGAATCACTTTGCTGTACAGTAGAAATTAACACAACACTGTAAATCAACTGTACTTCAACAAAATAAATTTTAATATATATATACATATACGATGACTAAAACACCACAGTGAGATAGCACTATACACTGACCAGAATAGCTTAAATTAAAAATACTGACAAATATTAAGTGTTGACTAGAATAGTTTTTCTTCTTGTTCTTTAGCTAAAAGAAATATAGTAAATACAATATACTGTCAATATATGTTAAATCAAAATGGTCGATATCATAGGTATCTATTATGTTATTTTCTGTACTTGTCTGAATTTTTGTAACATTTCATAATTAAATGTTGAAAGAAGAAGAAAAAGCTGTGGCCGTTGAGAGATCAGCAAGGGCTAAATTATTTTAGCCTTCAGAAGTCATGTTCAAGAGTTTGTACTTTATTTTAAACAGAAGAGTGACAGCATTAAGCGTGTCCTCTATAAAGATCATTACAGCTACAGTAGAGCAGAGTGAAGGCAGGGAGCCCAGCTGGGAAGCTGATGCAGTAATGCAGATGAGAGACAGGCAGTGGCTCTACAAATGAAGGAGAGCTGTGAAGATTTGAATGAAAGAGTCTGAGTTTGCAAGGGAGTTGGGATTTAGTTCTCAAAACTGTTGAATTTTATCCCAGTCAAATAAGGAAGCAAATGAGGCCTCTGTGACAGAGAGAAACCTACAAGGAGAATGATTTATACAGCAAAGACAACATCTGAGATAGAGCCCGGGACTGGGGAAAATAAGAAAAATATGGATTTTTCTGTAAATCCTTAGAAGAAACACAAGCAATTATAAAACTGAAAGCTAATAAGCACTCAGCTCAACAACAGATGGTCAGAGAGATACATTCACAACTTGCCAGCATTTTGAAGCCTCGTGCACCCCCTTCCAAACATGCAGATGCTTTAATCTGAGGGGAAAAAAAATTCTATTTCTGATTCTGACAGCAAACGCCAAGTCACATCTTGCCAGTAGAGAATGGCGTCTCCCAACCACAAACCCACTGAGAACTTCACAACCTTATTCTCATTTTGGAGAGATGGGTTGTCTTTGACCACTACTTCCACCAGCCCTGCCAGAAAGTACAAGGAAAACAAGGAGGAAATGACAGTTTCTGAAGAACTCAGCTTTTTCATCTGCCCCCAAGAAAGTAGATTTCTGTCTCTAGATTATTCATGAGCAATCCACGTGTTATTCTGTGAAGAAAAATCAAGCATATCAAACAAATTTATCCCCGTATTCTGAAAAATGGCCCGAAGCTCAGAGTCTGACAACTTCCTCAATTACTCTGAGCTGTTTAACACTCCACTGAGAAGAGATCAAAGAATTAATTTTCTTTATCACTACCTTTTGTGGCTTTTCAAGAGGTTAAGGTTTAAAATTAAACATATTAAGTTCCCAGTCTAGCTAGTTTTGGTATAAATATACATTCTTGGATCTGACTTATGAATGTCTAGTTTGCTCGAGATAGGATTTTTAAATGGTATTTTCCCCCCAATCTGTTTACACAAGAAATATTCAGACATGTTCTTTTTAAAGGAAGTACTTCCCACCCACATGCCCAGTTTTTGTAGCGTCTCAATTTTTGTATATTCTGCTGGGAGAGCTTGGTTTTAGAGGCAGAGGAGTCCACTAGCTGCAGTCAACATTCCTCCCATGCCAGAAAAGGTAAAACTCAAACATGGTTGTCTAAATTCCCATGGTTTATGATGCACTGAACTGACATACTGTGGAGTTCAGCAAATAATGAAATGACTCAACTTCCTGATTCAACATTCACCCAGAAAACATCCTTTCTCATTTTCCCCAAACAATGCTCTTCAATCAAAATTTCAACCAATGAAAACTCAGGCAATTAGCTGGATGATAAACGCCATCTACCAGATCTCACTAGTTATTAATAAACATTAATGAATCTTGCATACTTATTTATATATCTCACTTTGATCACATTTATGAGGCTGAAATAATTTCTAAAGTTATAGACAGATTCCCTCAAATCATTATCACCATCACAATCCAGCAGCATATAAAATGTCCATAGACATGTCTACACAATGCTTTAAGGTTGAAATAAGAGACAAGTGCTTCATATCCCTTTGGGGAAATTCCAAGATTAATGTCAATAGAAAATAAATACCCGAAACACATGAAATTGCTGCCACAGACTGCCCAGGGGATGGATGTAACCTTTTCACAATACATGCTCAGAGACTGATACTCACTGGGTTAATAATGGTTTCTTCAACAGAATGATGAATGGTCCACCAGTCTGAAGTCCACTCCCAGGCATTCCCTACTATATTGTATAAGCCGTAACCATTGGGAGGAAAGGCATCAACCTAAAAATTAAAAAAAGGGGGAAATGTTGTCAAAGTACTCACCTTGTCTAGAAAACCTCTTTGGTACAAAAATGCACAAAGAACTCTTCTTAAGTATGAATATTAATTCTCATTCCAACAGTGAAAATACAATCTGGCCAATGTAGAAACAAAGAAAGATATTTTTCAGCTTTGAGCTCTCAAAGAGAGTTTAGAAACCTAAGAAGAGTTTACATTACATGGTAGGAAAGTCAATGAAATTATTCCTAATAGAGAGACTAGTACTGATCATAAGTCAAATCTGTATCTGACTGGGGAGTGAGGGGTAAACGATCTTTCGACCTTCAAAAGCATAACAGAAACACCATATTAGACCCGGTATCAGTCTTGTCATCAGAGCTGAGCTCTGCTGGCCATGATGTCTTTTCAGCACTGAGAGACCCCAAGCCAATTCTGTCCTCTCCACCAGCCCCCTCCAGCTTATCTTTACGCCTCAGTCGTTATCATCGCAACACTGAGGGGACTTGTTTTTATAAAGAAAATGTGAATTCACTACCAAGCGTATCTGTAATACATAGAGGGTTTGCAATCTCTGGCACCTGGAAGTATGAGGTAAGCTGCACAGGCTCTTCAGCAAGTAGTCTGATCACATTTCAAAGGCAGACCAGACAGTCTGCCACATAATACTGTCACAGACATGGTACTTACTTGTGTAAGAAGGAGGATGGGGAGGAGGACGAGAGAAAAATCTTTGACTGAATAGTAAATATGTACAGAACAGTTTTGCTATTTTAGGGACTCAAAATTTTTCCTAACATATTGTAATAGAAATTCTTATACATGGAGAAAACTTTTATTTTTTAAATGAAAAAAATATTAAGGTATCTTTGGGGTTCTTTTTTAAAAATCTTCTTTTAAATCCATGTTTTTTTCCCAATTAATGAGACAGAACTAAAAGGAATACCATTCACTTCTACTTGGCTTCAGAAGGTTTTAGATCAACACATAAATATGGAAGCATCTGATACTTGGGCAATTCAGAGCACTTCAAAGTTATGAGGCTACTCCAAAAAAAACTTAATCCAGGCAAGATGGAAAGCTGAAAATTTTTACCACTCTGCTTCCTTACTCAGCATTCATTATGGAAACAGTGGTACCTATTCATTGCTTCATTCAGTAACTCCATGCATGTCGACTGAAAGCAGGAAGGGTCTGATGACATAGACATGACCGAGCTTTAATGAGGGAGAAAGGAGGAGGATACCAAAAAAAAAAAATCCAATCCTGAAAGGCAGGGTGGGATGAGTAAGGTAAGATAATGAAAGAAAAGGTGCAGGAACTCCCAAGAGGGAGAGATTTCGGGCTGAAGGTGAACCTTCCTCAACAAAGGTAGAGGTACCTTGTGGGAATTGAGGTCAGAGTTCAAAAGTCAGAGAGACAGTAAAGGAGGAAAGCCCAGAGGATACACTGTCCTTTCAAGAATTTGGAGATGATCAGGAAGAGCAAGACAGAGTAACAGCTGGAAAGAGAAGGAAGGAAAAGAAGAAAATAAGTTGTTTCAGGGAAAGAAGGGAAGGAGCAAGGGATGCGAGAGCAAGTGAGGTGGAACGAACGTTCTGGAAGAAGGAATCATTTCTCAGGCTCAGAGAGCAGACAAGTGGAGGGGCTCTCAGGTCAGTCAGCCTGAGGTCCGCTTTATGTGCCAACACACAGCAACCACTGGGCAAGCAAGTTAGCCTATCTGGAGCAGTTAAGCCATAAGATGAGGAAATAAGAGCATCTACTCAAAGGTTTGAGGGGTTTTCCCTCTTTAAACAATGACGTTTAAGTGAGGTAAAATCAGGAGGTCACCACCCCCAAAATTACCACATAGAGTATAAAAATTTTAAATGCTCATGGTTAAATTAATCACACCAACCAAAGCTTCCTTCCAGAAAGCTCAGAAGAAGACAAATGTACCTGAGAAATACTTCAAACATGTTTATTTTCAGGTGAATGAGCTGATAGCCATGAAAACCAAAACATACTAATAACTGTACAACAGAGGCCTAACCAAATACAAATCTAATTCTTCAAATTCACTGTGGTCAGAATAGTCTGCTCAGTTTACAACCAGGGTGAAAATAATAAAATACATAAAATAGCAGAGGAGGGAGCTATTTCACTGTAGTCCATCCTATCATTAAAGTTCAATTCCTGCTCTCAACTGACCAGGGCCTGTGGACACAACAAGGCAGCTAAGAAGGACTTGAGATAATTCTCTGGGTGAACAGTCCCAATTTAAAGGTACAGATCTTGTCAAGTCTCATTCCAAACACAGGTGGAAGTGGTCTCTCTATAACTTGCTGCTTTTGCTCTCCTCAGGTCCTGTTTCTCAAATTGGTTATTTGCGGGCTCCTGGTAACTGTTCTAATTTTGTCTTAGGAACTTCTACGGCAACTTCTTCAGGTAAGTTCTGTTGAATATACTCCAAGCAGACATCTATTGAACCCACAGTTAAATGTTCCAACTCTAAATATCTGTAAAGTATCCTTATTTCATATGGAAACTGGTGTTTTCTGAAAAGGTGCACTGACTTGAGAATAAATGACTATTTTCCTCGGAGGCTCATGTGCTTAAATAATGATAAGAAATTCTGTAGCCATTAAGTGCTGTAAAATATTCATAACTGTCCAATACAGCTTCTCATCGCCTTTTATGAAAACTGGCAGGCACTAATATAATTTGTGTGGTCCATCAGAAGCCCATGCCATAGGCTTCAAGGCTAAGGGCAGGGGCCCTAATTCACACAGACTCCCATCGAAGAGGGACGTCCAGGCTGCCGAGGCCCTTCTCAAACCACGTGATGGCCACTGTCCTGTTTCTGCACCAACTATCATCTTTCCTGGGGGGTCATGAGCAACCTCATCGGGCACCTTATTCTGTTCATCCTGCAGCGCCGTTCTGCCGACAAAAGGTGGCCCATGAGATACTGGCTGGGCTTCTTACCCAGGAAATGGTTGAGAAAAGGTTGAGATAGTTTAGACCCTGAGGTCTCTAATCACTCATTTTACTGACTAAAACTATGCACCCATGAGAGCACAAGCGATCCTGAAGGAAACTTGAGAAGAACCAACTTCTAGATGGCCTGATTAGTCTTTTGTCTGTTGAATAATACATCCAGTTTGCATTGGTTTGTGTCAGTACCTTTATCATATAACTAACTCATACATATAGAATTTTAGAAGCACACACATATGCACTCATGTGCCTATTTAAGGGCAACATATTCTCATGCAACTTTTCTTTTTTTATATTAACTCTGCAAAAAAAAAAACTATATTGCTTTAACTATATGGCTCAAAATATTTCTAAAGTTCTGATAGGTCAAGTGTCTCCTCACCCTTCATCTTTTCCAATGTCTCGGTCTTTCTCACTTGTTTATTATTTCAGTTGAAATTCTGGAATCATTTGGTCATGTTCCAAATAATATATGTGTGCTACATTCATAAATAAATTTTGGAGGAAATATATTCGTGTGAAACAAAAATACAAATATTTAAAAAATGACAACTGTTTGAAAGATTGTTGAAAGAAAATTATTCTCTGTAACAACAAACCCAGTAAGGTGCTATTTCCTCACCACAAGACATCTTTCCTGACTGCGTTGAGAAAACGACACCTGGCCTTCTCAAACTCTTCCAAAATACAGCAGAGGGAGGAACACTCCCAAACTCATTCTACGAGGCCACCATCACCCTGATACCAAAACCAGACAAAGATGTCACAAAGAAAGAAAACTACAGGCCAATATCACTGATGAACGTAGATGCAAAAATTCTCAACAAAATACTAGCAAACAGAATCCAACGGCACATTAAAAGGATCATACACCATGATCAAGTGGGGATTATCCCAGGAATGCAAGGATTCTTCAATATACGCAAATCAATCAATGTGATACACCATATTAAAAATTAAAGGAGAAAAACCATATGATCATCTCAATAGATGCAGAAAAAGCTTTCAACAAAATTCAACACCCATTTATGATAAAAACCCTCCACAAAGTAGGCATAGAGGGAACTTTCCTCAACATAATAAAGGCCATATATGACAAACCCACAGCCAACATCGTTCTCAATGGTGAAAAACTGAAACCATTTCCACTAAGATCAGGAACAAGACAAGGTTGCCCACTCTCACCACTATTATTCAACATAGTTTTGGAAGTTTTAGCCACAGCAATCAGAGAAGAAAAAGAAATAAAAGGAATCCAAATCGGAAAAGAAGAAGTAAAGCTGTCACTGTTTGCAGATGACATGATACTATACATAGAGAATCCTAAAGACACTACCAGAAAACTACTCGAGCTAATCAATGAATTTGGTAAAGTAGCAGGATACAAAATTAATGCAATCTCTTAGAAGAAAATTAGAGAAATCTCTTGCATTCCTATACACTAATGATGAAAAATCTGAAAGAGAAATTAAGGAAACACTCCCATTTACCATTGCAACAAAAACAATAAAATACCTAGGAATAAACCTACCTAAGGAGACAAAAGACCTGTATGCAGAAAACTATAAGATACCGATGAAAGAAATTAAAGACGACACAAACAGATGAAGAGATATACCGTGTTTTTGGACTGGAAGGATCAACATTGTGAAAAGGACTATACTACCCAAAGCAATCTACAGATTCAATGCAATCCCTATCAAACTACCAATGGCATTTTTGACAGAACTAGAACAAAAAATTTCACAATTTGTATGGAAACACAAAAGACCCCGAAGAGCCAAAGCAATCCTGAGAAAGAAAAATGGAGCTAGAGGAATCAGGCTCCCGGACTTCAGACTATACTACAAAGCCATAGTAATCAAGACAGTATGGTACTGGCACAAAACCAGAAATATAGATCAATAGAACAGGATAGAAGGCCCAGAGATAAACCCATGCACATATGGTCACCTTATTTTTGATAAAGGAGGTAAGAATATACAATAGAGAAAAGACAGCCTCTTTAATAAGTGGTGCTGGGAAAACTGGACAGCTACATGTAAAAGAATGAAATTAGAACACTCCCTAACACCATCCACAAAAATAAACTCCAAATGGATTAAAGACCTAAATGTAAGGCCAGACACTATCAAACTCTTAGAGGAAAACATAGGCAGAACACTCTATGCCATAAATCACAGCAAGATCCTTTTTGACCCAGCTCCTAGAGAAATGGAAATAAAAACAAAAATAAACAAATGGGACCTAATGAAACATAAAAGCTTTTGCACAGTAAAGGAAACCATAAACAAGATGAAAAGACAGCCCTCAGAATGGGAGAAAATATTTGCAAATGAAGCAACTGACAAAGGATTAATCTCCAAAATATACAAGCAGCTCATGCAGCTCAATATCAAAAAAACAAACAATCCAATCCAAAAATGGGTGGAAGACCTAAATAGACATTTCTCCAAAGAAGATATACAGATTGCTAACAAACACATGAAAGGATGCTCAACATCACTAATCATTCGAGAAATGCAAATCAAAACTACAATGAGGTATCACCTCACACCAGTCAGAATGGCCATCATCAAAAAATCTGGAAACAATAAATGCTGGAGAGGGTGTGGAGAAAAGGCAACCCTCTTGCACTGTTGGTGGGAATGTAAATTGATACAGCCACTATGGAGAACAGTATGGAGGTTCCTTATAAAACTAAAAATAGAACTACCATACAACCCAGCAATCCCACTACTGGGCATATACCCTCAGAAAACTATAATTCAAAAAGAGTCATGTACCACAATGTTCATTGCAGCTCTATTTACAGTAGCCAGGACATGGAAGCAACCTAAGTGTCCATCGACAGATGAATGGATAAAGAAGATGTGGCACATATATACAATGGAATATTACTCAGCCATAAAAAGAAACGAAACTGAGTCATTTGTAGTGAGGTGGATGGACCTAGAGTCTGTCATACAGAGTGAAGTAAGTCAGAAAGAGAAAAACAAATACCATATATATGTGCTAACACATATATATGGAATCTAAAAAACAAAAAAAGGTTCTGAAGAACCTAGGAGCAGGACAGGAATAAAGACGCAGACGTAGAGAATGGACTTGAGGACATGGGGAGGGGGAAGGGTAAACTGTGACAAAGTGAGAGAGTGGCATGGACATATATACACTACCAAATGTAAAATAGATAGCTAGTGGGAAGCAGCTGCATGGCACAGGGAGATCAGCTTGGTGCTTTGTGACCACCTAGAGGGGTGGGATAGGGAGGGTGGGAGGGAGATGCAAGAGGGAGCTGATATGGGGATATATGTAACTGTATAGCTGATTCACTATGTTATAAAGCAGAAACTAACACACCATTGTAAAGCAATTATACTCCAATAAAGATGTTAAAAAAAAAAAAAAAGAGAAAATGAAATGCTTTCAACATTGCTTCATTAATGTATGGTTTTGCTGACAAAAGAGCAGAAAGAAAGGAACACTCATGGAGGGAAACATCCGATACGCAGTCTGGAAAAGAGTTTGGTTATATATCTGAAACCCTTATCAAGAAAGTTTTCTAGTCTTTGACTCATTAATTTCACTGTTAGGAATGTATCTTTTAAAAAATCATCAGACTAATAAGGACCTACTGTATAGCATAGGGAACTCTTCTCAGTACTCTGTAATGACCTACATGGAAAAGGAATCTAAAAAAGAGTGGAAATATGTATATGTATAATTGATTCACTCTGCTGTACAGCAGAAACTAACACAATCAACTATATTCCAATAAAAATTTTTTTAAAAATCATCAGAGATACAATTTAGTATCTATGCATAAGATGTTCATTGTTGTTTAGCAGAAAAATAGATATAATGTAAATTTGCAAAAATAAGAGGTAAATAAATTAGAGTTCATTCAAATGACAAGTTATCCAGCTGCTAAAAGACATGTATTTGTGAAGAACTGCTAATGACAGATAAAATGTTGCTGATATTACACAGGGAAAAACAGTAGGATTTTAAATATTATAGTATGACCCAAAAGCAATATCTAAAAAATATATAGGCACATATACACCAGAAACATTTATGCTGGCATCTATGGTAGTTAAGAGCATGGCCTTTGAAAACAAACCGACCTGGTTCAAATCCCAGCTGTGCTGCTTTCCAGCTGTGTAACCTTGGGCAAGTTAGTTAACCTCTGTGTGCCTCAGAATGCTCACCTGGAAAACGGGGATAACAGTACCTACCTTACAGAGCTGAAGAGACATTCAATGAGATAATTCATGCAAATGGCTCAGCAACATGCCTGGCACTCTGCAAGCACTCACTAACTACTAGCCATTAGGAGCATCATTAACACGGGAGACGAATGGGAGGAAATGCACCTACACGTTAACAGGGGTTACCTATCTCTGGGTGGTAGGACTCCAGATCCTTTCAATTTTCTCCTCTGTACACTTCTTGTTTTTTCAAAGTTTCCACAACAAGTATTACGGAATCAGAAACAAAAAGGTGTTACAGAAAGAGAACGTCTGGTTAATTACTAGTATTTGCTACGTGCGGTGGTGGACGGAGGCAGGAAGGGGGCAGCACGTGGGGCAGAGAGTGAGCGGTGCTTTCACTCATTGCTGGCGGTTTCTCGGTGCGCTGCAGCCGCCGCCATCCGTCACAAGCCTCGTTACTCACAGGCGCAGTCCCTCGAAAGCCGTCCTCTCCGGTGTTGGTCACAGGAAACTCGCCCTGCCAAATGTTGGCATAATGTTGGCCCTTCGGCTGCAGTTTGTTGCCCCAGGGGAAGAGTCTGTCAGAAGAGACACAGGCATCAGCCTGTCAAACAGACACAGGCTTCTGGACGAAAGTCAAGAGGAGGAAGGCAGTGAAAGAGAGAACATTGCTTGCTTGTTCCGAGTGAGCTATTCTTTAAAAAAAAAAAAAAATACATAAAGCTTTTAATCAGGATTTTTTTTTAACTTCCGCACAACCAGTTCATGTCAAGTTCACAACAACCTTGGTCTCTCCCGAGGACTCAGGAGGCCTGAAATAAATCACAGAACTAAAAGAAGGGCTTATAGGAGGCTGGGAAAGCAGACATCATCCTGGACTTATATGGAAGCAGGCAACATCACACCGCACTTTTTTATAAAGCCTTCGTTATTTTAAGGAGCCTTTCCTAGAAGATGTGACCCAAACATGAGTTTTCTGTCTCATGGCTCTGGAAGCAAAGATATATTGCTGCTTCAGGAGATGCCTAAAATAAGAAAATCCAAAAAGCAAGGCAGCCTGCCAGGAGGCTCTAAGGAGGACTATGTGACACGGGGATGGGGGCTCAATTGCCGTAGCCCACCTCACCGCACACATGGCTTTGGGAGACTGTCAGGGGGTGGTGACCCCTGCATCCATGTTTCCTAAGTAACTTCACGGGCGGGAAGAAAGCCCAGTAGGAGCAAGCTGCGATCTGGCTGGGGTTTTAAATCAACTGTCCAGCTAAAGTAAGTTCCGTAGATTTAGAAAAAGGTCCACATACTGTTAGGCAAAGACGAGACCCTCCAAGTACCTATTTTGCAGGCCTCCTCGACAGCTGTACTCCCACTCGGCTTCCGTGGGCAACCGCTTCCCCGCCCATGTGCAGTAGGCGACGGCGTCGTTCCAGGAGACGTGAAGAACCGGGTGATCTGGCCTGGGGAACAGCGAGAGCAGAGTTAGCAGGGCAGGATCCGGATCCGGAACCGGAACAGGAACCGGCAGGACCAGCTTCAGCAAAGTGCCCATCATCACCTTCACCTCAATCTGTGATGCTGAGCTGGGCCTGGTCCCCAAATCAAGCCCCAGCCGGGCCACATCTGTCACCCTCTACCACGGGTTTCTGACATCTCAGGCTCCCAAAGAGCTTATGATCCCCCTTGGAACAAGACTCAAAACATTTCTTCACTTTGCAGGCAGGCCTGGACCCCCAGAGAATCTCACTTGGTGCAGTGGGTGTGGAGATGCACTGGCCAGATCCCCCTATGAGGAAGGAATGATTTTCCAGCTGCTGGGAGTGGCATCAGCAGAAGCTTCCAGCTCTTAGCTCCTTCAGGAGAGCTGCAAAGAGCCACCTCACAGCCACCAATGACCAACCACGGCAGGGGCATAAAGGCACAGCCATGTGAGTTCACCATAGCTAAATCCTATGGGTCATTTATACCCCAGAGCCCCAGGGACCAGGTGGGACGTCCTGGACCTGCATTGTAGTCTTGGCTTCGCCCTCTGCCCAATCCTGTTTCCTCCCCATCCCTTCCACAGGTGTGGATCCCCTTATATAAATATTCTGCACACCAAGCTCTATCTCAGCATCTGTTTCCAGAGAATCCAATCTGTGATACTTGGCCTTAAACTCTGTGTCTTTCTGCTATAGATGAGTCAGCTATATGTGCCTCACTCTAGCAAGTGAGGAATCTAGCAGATTCCAAGCAAGTCTTTATTTTTTCTAAAGGTATAGAGGGGTAGGGAAGGTTAGGCGGAAAGTTTGAGAATAAGGGGATAAACATATTTACCCAGCACCAGATAACTTTAATTCCCTGCTCACTCTTTCTCAGGTGTACTCTACATTCCTAGGCTATTTCTTCAGCATCTTTGAATTCCCTACAGTAATTACACCATGACTTTCACTTATTCTTCACAAGCGTTTATTGAGTACCTATTACATGCCAGTCACTGTTTTCAGCACTGATATTAAGACACGCACTTTTCTCAGAAGAAGGACTCAGTCAGTGCATATAATACATTCCACGCTGAGTTTTCCTTCTACCCTTTGCTTTTTCTTTTTCTATTAAATTCAGAAAGAAGATAATAATTGGGACCTAAGAGGCCGTCAACCTGAGGTACCCAAGAATCCTACAGCTTTCCACCTCATGGTCTATTTCTACCATAGAGGCTACCACCTCAGGCTTCGAAAGATGTCTGACGTTTTCAAGGGGCTATATCCCTAAAGCTGAACTTCGTGTACTTCCAGCTTCCTGACAATGAGGGCAATAACCGGGAATGTTGTCAAAAATAGAAGCTCGAAAATCCCATCTGAAAAACTAGGTTAGGAGAACAGTTTTCTTGGGCTGTTGAGATGCTGAGTCCTGACCCAAACCTTTCTGCGTCTTCAGGGCTTAAAGTGCCATCCGTTTTTGCTTGAGATAATTATTTCTTTGCCACCCTGGAGACTTGCTGACCGACTTGCAGCTCTGTGGTTTTTCAGTCAGACGGTGGCTTCAAAGTATGTCAGTCCAGGACTGGAGATAACATGAGTCCTAAACCCGAGGCCTGAGCTTCTACAGTGGCAACCTGGCAGGACACCACCACTTATCTGTAAGACAGATGGTCTCCTTCCTCACAATGACCCACTCGTGAGGGAGAGCAAACAGACAAGCTGTAAAGGTTAAACATGTCATGAGATTTGTAATAGGCCTGTCAAAGGGGGAAAAAAATCTCCAAGAGGGAACCCTCTGACAGGCCAAATGAGGGAGGAAGAAGGCCACTTATTGAGAGCGCTCTGTGAGTTAGGCGCTGTGTTTGGGTCTGTACATACAGTATTTCCTGCCATCCTATTTTCCTATCAACCAAGTGAGTCGAGTTTGTCTTACTCACTCTTTTATAGAAGATGGCCACTGAGTTTCTTTTCAACAGCACAGGAACTTATTTTGGAAGGAAACATGTCATCTGGGGAAAGACCCGCCGGCCTCACCTGTGCAGGACAGTAGAGTCGGGCCCTTCTGGGTGTCTCCAGTTAGCGCCTTTAACAGGTAACCACCAGGGAGCAGCTGCCACCTCAAAGCAACCCAGAATAAGCCGAGGTTAGTTATGATGCCTCTAGAAAAACACTGACGCAGTCTGTACAGAAAAAAATCTCTCTTAAGGTCTTCAACTTCCAGGTGACTTACCAAATAACTTTACCAGAATATCAAAAATAAAGATTTATATGTAACTAAATCTAACAAGTAAGCATTATCTCGGGAATTCCCTGGCGGTCCACTGGTTAGGAGTTGATGTTTCACTGCTGTGGTCCAGGTTCAATCCCTGGTTGGGGAACTAAGATCCAGCAAGCCACATGTTGCAGCCAAAAAAAAAAAAAAGCATTATCTCGCATCATAAAGCACCACAGTGATTAAATAAATATGTATCTAAATGGTGTGTGTCTCCAAGAATTTTAAAAGACACACTTCTAGCTAACCCTCTATAATCTCTAACAAGTGAGACAGGTAGTACTACTCCTATTTAAAAGATGGTGAAACAGCATTAATCTTACAGTTAAGTGCCGGGCTGAAGGTCAACCAAGGTGGTCAGAGACCAAGCTGAACCACAGCATAAAGAGCTGGAGTGTGTTTTCAAAAGACCCTGGTTAATATCCAGCCCAACATTAGTTGTATGGCTCTGGGCAAGTTCACTGCTTGCAGGGCCCCAGAGTCCTCATCTGTGAAATGGGAGCAGGCCCGCCTGCCTCACCTACCTCAGACTCAGAGGAGGCTGCATTAGATAGGACTGGGAACTGCTCAGCCCAGACCCTGTTCCCAGAACCTTAACTCCTACTTTACAGTTCTGTTAACCCGAATACCAGTATCAAGTGGCCCTCATTTAGTGATTGATTTGAGAACTTGGCTTTGGAGTCAGGCAAAATGAGATGTGAATCATGGCTCTGCCACTCCCAGGGTGACCCCTGGCAACCTAATCAACCTCCCCACACCTGTTTTCTCATTTGTAGGTGAAGACAGTAACAATGCCTACCTCAGGGGTTATTACAAGGAGGAAACAGAACATACACACAGGGCTTAGGACTAGGCCTAGCACTGAGCAAGCACTCAGTAAAGGGAACCAGTCTCAACCATGGGCCCCATGACAGTCAGGAAGAGAGTTACAAAAAAATTACCATCATCAATGATGCTAATACTAAGTAAAGAAGTGTGCAAATATTTCTTCTAATATAAACCAGAGCAGACTCAAGGTTATCCCCATGACAATGTTACTCTCAGTCCTCTGTGTCCTGATGAGCCAGCCTGAGTGGAAGAGAAGGGGGAATGTGATCCTGCTACCAATTACAGCAATCACTGAAAACACCAAACCCTGTCTGGTTCTTTTCTCACATCAGCGCAATCAAAACATTCATGGTATTCCAATCACAGTTTGATGGAAAAAGCCAAATTCTTTTATATTTCAGCGAAAGAGGCATTGTGTCCTTAAAGGACACTACTGCAAAGTGTTTTATTTTTCAGAGAGCAGGAAAGGTGAAAGGCATGGCTTCTTCCTATTTCTTCTGTGACACTGCGGAATCTTTAATGGGGAGATGTTCTCGCTGACTACTCTGCTTGATGTTTAGGTGCCAGTGACAGGTAACTCATTCCATGTCAAGGGAAGACCTGCAGAGAAAGCCCAGGTCATCCCACTCTTACATTTCAGTATCTTTACATCACTCACCCATCTCTACCCAGCCCCCAACACTAAGGCCACCAGAAGGTTCTATTTCTCAAATAAAAAATAAAAAATTTTAAAAAAGGAGAAGAAGAAGAATAAAAACAAACAGGAAAAATGTTAACCTTTGTTAAATCTGGGTGGTAGGAACTAGAATGCCTATTTTTCTTATACCCTATTGTGTTTTGAAATATTTCATCATTAGCAATTTTTTTAACATCTTTATTGAAGTATAATTGCTTTACAATGGTGTGTTAGTTTCTGCTGTATAACAAAGTGAATCAGCTATACATATACATTTATCCCCATTTCTCCTCCCTCTTGAGTCTCCCACCATCCCTATCCCACCCCTCTTGGTGGACACAAAGCACCGAGCTGATCTCCCTGTGCTATGCGGCTGCTTCCCACTAGCTACCTATTTTACATTTGGTAGTGTATATATGTCCATGCCACTCTCTCACTTCGTCCCAGCTTACCCTTCCCCCTCCCCGTGTCCTCAAGTCCATTAGCAATTTTTTTAATGGATTTATTTATCTATTCTATTACTGATGGGCATTTGGGTAGCTTCCAGTTTGGGCTACTATGAATGGTACTACTTTTTGTGAACATTCTTGAAAGCTCATGACTTAGTAAATATGCGTAAGCATTTCTGCTGATTGCACACTGTGGAGTGGAACTGCTGGATCCCAGGGTAGACACAGGCACAGCTTTAGTAAAGACAGCAAACACAAGCCTTAATGGCAGAAGTCCTCCACAGTTTGCGACCTTCTTCAACGGGGAACTTCCATGGAGTTGGACTGTGTGTGGTAGACACAGGGCAGCTGCTCCAGTGGCCTCTGAGTCCATTCCCTTTCCCTCTCTTCTTCCCCTTAACTCACTCTGGTTGCAAATATTTATTGAGCACCTACTATCTGCCAGGAGCTGAGCCTAATTCCTAAAGGGGATCTTCAACTCCCAGAATCCTCAGAGTATGACTTAAGACAGTTGGTATATTGCGAGTTTTTCAACTATTTATTGCACATATTTATCGTACATGGTTAACTGCACAAAGCAGGATACAATGTGTGAACCTAGTCATTTTATTTTCTTCCAAAAATATCTACAAAACTCAAATTGGTGGGTCCGGGTACCACCTTACACACATGGGTTCTATAGCTCCTACTCAACTTCCTCCCCATCATATACACACACTTTCCTCTCATTCTAGATATCTGCTTTTCATTTCTCCCACTATCACTCTTGCCTGAAATCTTTCACATTTCTTAGCAACCCATCGAAAACAGACCACCTCAGCACAACTGACTTATTAGGCCACATAATTCCTTGTTGGACGGGTGCTGTCCCGTGCACTGCAGGATGCTCAGCCGCATCGCAGACCCCTCCCCACTAGATGCCAGTAGCATCCTACCTGCAACCCAGCTATGACAACCAAAAATGTCTCCATATTCACCAAGCCCCATACAAGACAAAGCTAGGGGTCCTATAAGGGAACCTAACGGCATCGCCACCTGTCAGAAAGACTGTAAGTCCCCATTGTAATGGTCAGATTCAGAGTCAGGAACCATTTCCACGTAGAACACACGAAGAAGGAAAGATAAGTAATCAAAGTCACCCACAAGAGAAGACTGAGCTCAGAGGTAGTACATCATTCATCATAGCCAAGTTGTACTGGGAAAGCCATGTTTTCTGGCCAAACTTATGGCAAATCCCATCGAGTGTCACCAGGTGCCTTCTTCCAAATATCACTGATAACTCCATGTTTTTATTTATTTATTTTTTTTTAGCATCTTTGAGTATAATTGGTTTATAATGGTGTGTTAGTTTCTGCTTTATAAAAAAGTGAATCAGCTATACATATACATATATCCCCAAATCTCCTCCCTCTTGCGTCTCCCTCCCACCCTGCCTATCCCACCACTAGGAGGTCACAAAGCACCGAGCTGATCTCCCAGTGCTATGTGGCTGCTTCCCACTAGCTATCTATTTTACATTTGGTAGTGTATATATGTCCATGCCACTCTCTCACTTCATCCCAGCTTACCCTTCCCCCTCCCCGTGTCCTCAAGTCCATTCTCTACATCTGCGTCTTTATTCCTGTCCTGCCCCTAGTTTCTTCAGAACCATTTTTTTTTTTTTAGATTCCATATATATGTGTTAGTATACGGTATTTCTTTTTCTCTTCCTGACTTACTTCACTCTGTATGACAGACTCTAGGTCCATCCACCTCACTACCAATGACTCAGTTTCATTCCTTTCTATGGCTGAGTAATATTCCATTGTATATATGTGCCACATCTTCTTTATCCATTCATCTGTCGATGGACACTTAGGTTGCTTCCATGTCCTGGCTATTGTAAATAGAGCTGCAATGAACATTGTGGTACATGACTCTTTTTGAATTATGGTTTTCTCAGGGTATATGCCCAGTAGTGGGATTGCTAGGTCGTATGGTAGTTCTATTTTTAGTTTTATAAGGAACTTCCATACTGTTCTCCATAGTGGCTGTATCAATTTACATTCCCACCAACAGTGCAAGAGGGTTCCCTTTTCTCCACACCCTCTCCAGCATTTATTGTTTGTAGATTTTTTGATGATGGCCATTCTGACTGGTGTGAGGTGATACCTCGTAGTTTTGATTTGCATTTCTCTAATGATTAGTGATGTTGAGCATCCTTTCATGTGTTTGTTAGCAATCTGTATATCTTCTTTGGAGAAATGTCTGTTTAGGTCTTCTGCCTTTTTTTGAATTGGGTTGTTTGTTTTTTTGATATGGAGCTACAAGAGCTGCTTGTAAATTTTGGAGATTAATCCTCTGTCAGTTGCTTCATTTGCAAATATTTTCTCCCATTCTGAGGGTTGACTTTTCTCCTTGTTTATGTTTTCCTTTGCTGTGGAAAAGCAGGTAGGATTGTATTGCTATAAACTTCCCTCTTAGAACTGCCTTTGCTGCATCCCATAGGTTTGGGGCCATCTTGTTTTCATTGTCATTTGTTTCTAGGTATTTATTAATTTCCTTTTTGATTTCTTCAGTGGTCTCTTGGTTATTAAGTAGTGTATTGTTTAGCCTCCATGTGTTTGTATTTTTTACAGATTTTTTTCCTGTAATTGATATCGTGTCTCATAGTGTTGTGGTCAGAAAAGATACTTGATATGATTTCAATTTTCTTAAATTTATCAAGGCTTGATTTGTGACCCAAGATATGATCTATCCTGGAGAATGTTCCATGAGCACTTGAGAATAAAGTGTGTTCTCTTGTTTTTGGATGGAATGTCCTATAAATATCAATTAAGTCCCTCTTGTTCAATGTATCATTTAAAGCTTGTGTTTCCTTATTTATGTTCATTTTGGATGATCTGTCCATTGGTGAAAGTGGGGTGTTCAAGTCCCCTACTATGATTGTGTTACTGTCGATTTCCCCTTTTATGGCTGTTAGCACTTGCCTTATGTAATGAGGTGCTCCTATGCTGGATGCATAAATATTTACAATTGTTATATCTTCTTCTTGGATTGATCCCTTGATCACTATGTAGTGTCCTTCTTTGTCTCTTGTAAGAGTCTTTGTTTTAAAGTCTATTTTGTCTGATATGAGAATTACTACTCCAGCTCTCTTTTGATTTCCATTTGCATGGAATATCTTTTTCCATCCCCTCACTTTCAGTCTGTATGTGTCCCTAGGTATAAAGTGGGTCTCTTGTAGACAGCATATATATGGGTCTTCTATTTGTATCCATTCAGCCAGTCTATGTCTTTTGGTTGGAGCATTTAATCCATTCACATTTAAGGTAATTATCGATATGTATGTTCCTATTACCATTTTCTTAATTGTTTTGGGTTTGTTATTGTAGGTCTTTTTCCTTCACCTGCCTAGAGAAGTTCCTTTAGCATTTGTTGTAAAGCTGGTTTGGTGGTACTGAATTCTCTTAGCTTCTGCTTGTCTGTAAAGGTTTTAATTTCTCCGTCGAATCTGAATGAGATCATTGCTGGGTAGAGTAATCTTGGTTGTAAGTGTTTCCCTTTCATCACTTTAAATATGTCCTGCCACTCCCTTCTGGCTTGCAGAGTTTCTGCTGAAAGATCAGTTGTGAACATTATGGGGATTCCCTTGTATGTTATTTGTTGTTTTTCGCTGCTGCTTTAAAATTTTTTTCTTTGTATTTAATGTTTGATAGTTTGATTAATATGTGTCTTGGTGTGTTTCTCTTTGGGTTTTTCCTGTATGGGACTCTCTGCACTTCCTGGACTTGATTGACTACTTCCTTTCCCATATTAGGGAACTTTTCAACTATAATCTCTTCAAATATTTTCTCAGTCCCTTTCTTTTTCTCTTCTTCTTCTGGGACCCCTAAAATTTGGATGTTGGTGCGTTTAATGTTGTCCCAAAGGTCTCTGAGACCGTCCTCAATTCTTTTCATTCTTTAATCTGTATTCTGCTCTATGGTGGTTATTTCCACTATTTTATCTTCCATGTCACTTAACCGTTCTTCTGCCTCAGTTATTCTGCTATTGATTCCTTCTAGAAAAGTTTTAATTTCATTTATTGTGTTGTTCATCATTGTTTGTTTGCTCTTTAGTTCTTCTACTTTGTCATTAAATGTTTCTTGTATTTTCTCCATTCTTTATTTTTTTTTTAAGTTTTTTTTTTAATTTTATTTTATTTATTTATTTATGGCTGTGTTGGGTCCTCGTTTCTGTGTGAGGGCTTTCTCTAGTTGTGGCAAGCGGGGGCCACTCTTCATCGCGGTGCGCGGGCCTCTCACCACCGCGGCCTCACTTGTTGCGGAGCACAGGCTCCAGACGCGCAGGCTCAGTAACTGTGGCTTACGGGCCCAGCTGCTCTGCAGCATGTGGGATCTTCCCAGACCAGGGCTCGAACCCGTGTCCCCTGCATTGGCAGGCAGACCCTCAACCACTGCGCCATCAGGGAAGCCCTATTTTCTCCATTCTGTTTCCAAGATTTTGGATCATCTTTACTATCATTACTCTGAATTCTTTTTCAGGTAGACTGCCTATTTCCTCTTCATATGTTTGGTCTGGTGAGTTTTTACCTTGCTCCTTCATCTGCTGTGTATTTCTCTGTCTTCTCATTTTTGCTTAACTTACTGTGTTTGGGGTCTCCTTTTCTCAGGCTGCAGGTTCGTAGTTCCCGTTGTTTTTGACGTCCGCCCCCAGTGGCTAACGTTGGTTCCGTGGGCTGTGTAGGCTTCCTGGTGGAGGGGACTAGTGCCTGTGTTCTGGTGGATGAGGCTGGATCTTATCTTTCTGGTGGACAATACAACGTCCAGTGGTGTGTTTTGGGGTGTCTATGATCTTATGATTTTAGGCAGCCTCTCTGCTGACGGGTGGGGTTGTGTTCCTGTCTTGCTAGTTGTTTGGCATAGGGTGTCCAGCACTGTAGCTTGCTGGTCGTTGAGGGGAGCTGGGTCTTAGCGTTTAGATGGAGATTTCTGGGAGAGCTTTCGCCGTTTGATACTATGTGGAGCTGGGAGGTCTCTTGTGGACCAGTGTCCTGAACTTGGCTCTCCCACCTCAGAGGCACAGGCCTGACACCCGGCCAGAGCACCAAGACCCTGTCAGCCAAATGGCTCAGAAGAAAAGGGAGAAAAAAAGAAAGAAAAAAAGAGAAAAATAAAATAAAGTTATTAAAATAAAAAAAATTTTAAATTATTAAAAATAAAAAAATTAAAAGTAATTTAAAAAACGAAAAAAAGAAAGAAAGAAAAAAGAGAGCAACCAAACCAAAAAACAAATCCACCAATGACAACAAGCGCTAAAAACTATACTTAAAAAAAAAAAAAAGGACAGACAGAACCCTAGGACAAATGGTAAAAGCAAAGCTATACAGACAAAACCACACAAAGAAGCACAGACATACACACTCACAAAAAGAGAAAAAGGAAAAACTATATATCTATATACTAAATAAAAAGGAAGAGAGCAACCAAATCAACAAACAAATCTACCAATGATAATAAACCCTGAATACTAAACTAAGACAAACATAAAACCAGGAACAAATTAGACGCAGAAAGCAAACCCCAAGTCCACAGTTGCTCCCAAAGTCCACCTCCTCAATTTGGGATGATTTGTTGTCTATTCAGGTATTCCACATATGCAGGTACATCAAGTTGATGGTGGGGATTTAATCCGCTGCTCCTGAGGCTGCTGGGAGAGATTTCCCTTCTCTTCTTTGTTCGCACAGCTCCCGGGGTTCAGCTTTGGATTTGGACCCGCCTCTGCATGTAGGTCGCCTGAGTGTGTCTGTTCTTCACTCAGACAGGACGGGGTTAAAGGAACAGCTGATTCGGGTGCTCTGGCTCACTCAGGTCGGGGTGGAGGGAGGGGTACGGAATGTGGGGTGAGCCTGCAGCTGCAGAGGCCACCATAACGTTGCACCAGCCTGAGGTGCATCGTGTGTTCTCCCGGGGAAGTTGTCCCTGGATTACGGGACCCTGGAAGTGGCAGGCTGCACAGGCTCCCGGGAGGGGTGGTGTGGACAGTGACCTGTGCTTCCACACAGGCTTCTTGGTGGCGGCAGTAGCATTAGTGGTTCATGCCTGTCTCTGGGGTCCGCGCTGATACCCGAGGTTTGTGCCCGTCTCTGGAGCTCCTTTAGGTGGTGCTCTGAATCCCCTCTCCTCACACACCTGGAAAAAACTGTCTCTTGCCCTTTCGGCAGGTCCAGACTTTTTCCCAGACTCCCTCCCGGCTAGCTGTGATGCACTAGCCCCCTTAGGCTGTGTTCACGCAGCCAACCACAGTCCTCTCCCTGGGATCCGACCTCCAAACCCCGAGCCTCAGCTCCCAGCCCCCACCTGCCCCAGCAGGTGAGCAGACAACCCTCTCGGGCTGGTGAGTGCTGGTCGGCACCAATCCTCTGTGCAGGAATCTCTCCGCTTTGCCCTCCGCAACCCTGTTGCTGCGCTCTCCTCTGTGGCTCTGAAGCTCCCCACCTCACCACGCCCCGTCTCTGCCAGTGAAGGGGCTTCCTAGTGTGTGGAAACCTTTCCTCCTTCACAGCTCCCTCCCAGAGGTGCAGGTCCTGTCCCTGTTCTTTTGTCTCTATTTTTTCTTTTTTCTTTTGCCCTCCCCAGGTACATGGGGAGTTTCTTGACTTTTGGGAAGTCTAAGGTCTTCTGCCAGCGTTCAGTAGGTGTTCTGTAGGAGTTGTTCCACATGTAGATGTATCTCTGATATATTTGTGGGGAGGAAGATGATCTCCACATCTTACTCCTCTGCCATCTTGAAGGTCCCCCTCAACTCCATGTTTTTACAAACTTGTTCTTGAACTCCTGGTCATGTCTTAAAAATAAATGCTATTCTACTATGTTTAGGAAATTATGAAATAAGCATCTTTTGAGAGTCATACATGAGCCAGATAATTCAAGGTTACACTGCAAATTATGACATCTCTCATTCCTTTTCTTTAACAAAAATAGTCTTCAGGGGTGTTGTTTCCAGATTCACAGCAGCAACATGAGTGGACTAGCATCTGTGACAAGCCTCATCCTAAAAAGAGACATTTGGGGGGTGGGGGGGAATGTGGTTGCCCGTCGACATATTTTCTGTTCAACTGAGACACTTCTAGTTGAGTTACAGCACTCCCTCATACCCAGGGGGAAAAGTAATTTACTTGACCTATTTCAAGTCAACCATCTCCATAGCGACTGTCTTGGGTTTAAGTTGAAACAGCTGTACCAGACAGCCAGCAACCAATTACAATGTAAATAGGATCCTTGTGAGTATTGATGTCCCCTTGAGAAATGGACTTCAGAGAGCAAAGGCATCTTTTCCCACCTCTCCCTAGGGACATAACCATACTTGTAGTAACAGCTTAAAGAAAAGAAAAGGGGAAGACAGCAAAGGTGCCTTTATTCTTGCCAAGAAGTGGTAAATTATGCTTCTCATACACACACAGCCTAGAAAGAAGTCGGCACAGGAAAAAGAGCACTGTGTAATCATGCACATTCAAGTGTAAAGATGTCAAGTTCACAACTTTACAACTGTTCTTTTAAAAATTAAATGTATTTAGACAAGAGAATTAAAAACATGGACATTTCTCGAAACGCATTATAAAATATGACAGTTACCCCATAAAAAGAGCCTGGGAGAACTTTTCAACTGGCACCAGTGAACAATGAGAAATCACAGGTCTGTTCAAATTCATGAAGTATAAATAAAACTGGATGAAAATCAAATGCAACTGAAGGAATAAAATGGAATAGAAAGCACACATGAGTAAAAATCTTTTTCTTCAACACCCAATGCAAATGTAGAAAATTGAGAACTAGGCTTGAATAAAGAATAAAAACCGTGGTGGGGTGGGGATGGTGGTGTGCTGAATTGGGCGATTGGGATTGACATGTATACACTGATGCGTACAAAATTGATGACTGATTAAAAAAGAAAGAAAGAAAGAAAGAAAAAGAAAGAAAGAAAGAAAGAAAGAAAAAAAACAAATTTGTCATTAAAATACATAGGTAGTCAAGTCTGACAGCTTATTTCAAATTAAATCCTAAAGGAGGTACCTTGACTACTTAATAGAACACATGAGAGTAAAAAATGCATGCTTTTTCAAACAGAGTACAAATATTTCAGAAATTTAAGGCAGATCTGAAATTTTTCAATACTTTCTGTTTCAGTTCCTAGTGAAATTCCTCATGCTAGAATACACTGCATTCCCCGACACCAATCGGTATATTCTAAGTATTCATTACGTGTCCTTAAGAGAGTAGCAGAAATCCTATAGAGTCACTCATTATAGACAATGTGTAAAAAACAGCCTAAGGGAGAGGGCAGAAGGCAGAAGCAAGAAGAACTACAGTCCTGCAGCCTGTGGAACAAAAACCACTTCACAGAAAGATAGACAACATGAAAAGGCAGAGGGCTATGTACCAGATGAAGGAACAAGATAAAACCCCAGAAAAACAACTCAATGAAGTAGAGATAGGCAACCTTCCAGAAAAAGAATTCAGAATAATGATAGTGAAGAAGATCCAGGACCTCGGAAAAACAATGGAAGCTAAGATCGAGAAGATGCAAGAAATGTTTAACAAAGACCTAGAAGAATTAAAGAACAAACAAACAGAGATGAACAATACAATCACTGAAATGAAAACTACACTAGAAGGGTTCAATAGCAGAATAACTGAGGCAGAAGAACGGATAAGTGACCTGGAAGACAGAATGGTGGAATTCACTGCTGCAGAACAGAATAAAGAAAAAAGAATGAAAAGTAATGAAGACAGCCTAAGAGACCTCTGGGACAATATTAAATGCAACAACATTCGCATTATAGGGGTCCCAGAAGGAGAAGAGAGAGAGAAAGGACCCGAGAAAATATTTGAAGAGGTTATAGTCGAAAACTTCCCTAACATGGGAAAGGAAATAGCCACCCAAGGCAAGGAAGCACAGCAAATCCCATACAGGAAAAACCCAAGGAGAAACACGCCGAGACACACAGCAATCAAATTGGCAAAAATTAAAGACAAAGAAAAATTATTGAAAGAAGCAAGGGAAAAACGACAAATAACATACAAGGGAACTCCCGTAAGGTTAACAGCTGATTTCTCAGCAGAAACTCTACAAGCCAGAAGGGGGTGGCATGATATACCTAAAGTGATGAAAGGGAAGAACCTACAACCAAGATTACTCGACCCGGCAAGGATCTCATTCAGATTTGATGGAGAACTCAAAAGCTTTACAGACAAGCAAAAGCTAAGAGAATTCAGCACCACCAAACCAGCTCTACAACAAATGCTAAAGGAACTTCTCTAAGTGGGAAACACAAGAGAAGAAAAGGAACTACAAATACAAACCCAAAACAATTAAGAAAATGGTCATAAGGACAAACATATCGATAATTACCTTAAACGTGAATGGATTAAATGCTTCAACCAAAAGACACAGGCTTGCTGAGTGGATACAAAAACAAGACCATATATATGCTGTCTACAAGCGACCCACTTCAGACGTAGGGACACATACAGACTGAAAGTGAGAGGATGGAAAAAGATATTCCATGCAAATGGAAATCAAAAGAAAGCTGGAGTAGCAATACTCATAACAGATAAAATAGACTTTAAAATAAAGAATGTTACAAGAGACAAGGAAGGACACTACATATTGATCAAGGGATCAATCCAAGAAGAAAATATAACAATCATAAATATATATGCACCCAACATAGGAGCACCTCAATACATAAGGCAACTGCTAACAGCTGAAAAAGAGGAAATTGACAGTAACACAATAATAGTGGGGGACTTAACACCTCACTTACACCAATGGACAGATCATCCAAAATGAAAATAAATAAGGAAACAGAAGCTTTAAATGACACAATAGACCAGATAGATTTAATTGATATTTATAGGACATTCCACCCAAAAACAGCAGATTACACTTTCTTCTCAAGTGCGCACGGAACATTCTCCAGGATAGATCACATCTTGGGTCACAAATCAAGCCTCAGTAACTTTAAGAAAACTGAAATCATATCAAGCATCCTTTCTGACCACAACGCTATGAGATTAGAAATGAATTATAGGGGAAAAAATGTAAAAAACACAAACACATGGAGGCTAAACAGTACGTTACTAAATAACCAAGAGATCACAGAAGAAATCAAAGAGGAAATCAAGAAATACCTAGAGACAAATGACAATGAAAACACGACAATCCAAAACCTATGGGATGCAGCAAAAGCAGTTCTAAGAGGGAAGTTTATAGCAATACAAGCCTACCTCAAGAATCAAGAAACATCTCAAATAAACCATCTAACCTTACACCTAAAGGAACTAGAGAAAGAAGAACAAACAAAACCCAAAGTTAACACAAGGAAAGAAATCATAAAGATCAGAGGAGAAATAAATGACACAGAAACAAAGAAAACAATAGCAAACATCAATAAAACTAAAAGCCGGTTCTTTGAGAAGATAAACAAAATTGATAAACCATTAGCCAGACTTATCAAGAAAAGGAGGGAGAGGACTCAAATCAATAAAATTAGAAATGAAAAAGGAGACGTTACAACAGACACCGCAGAAATACAAAGCACCCTAAGAGACTACTACAAGCAACTCTATGCCAATAAAATAGACAATAAAATGGACAAATTCTTAGAAAGGTATAACCTTCCAAGACTGAACCAGGAAGAAATAGAAAATATGAACAGACCAATCACAAGTAATGAAATTGAAACTGGGATTAAAAGTCTTCCAACAAACAGAAGTCCAGGACCAGATGGCTTCACAGGCGAATTCTATCAAACATTGAGAGAAGAGCTAACACCCATCCTTCTCAAACTCTTCCAAAAAATTGCAGAGGAAGGAACACTCCCAAACTCATTCTATGAGGCCACCATCACCCTGATACCAAAACCAGACAAAGATACTACAAAAAAAGAAAATTACAGACCAATATCACTGATGAATATAGATGCAAAAATCCTCAACAAAATACTACCAAACAGAATCCAACAACACATTAAAAGGATCATACACCACGATCAAGTGGGATTTATCCCAGGGATGCAAGGATTCTTCAATATACGCAAATCAATCCATGTGATACACCATATTAACAAACCGAAGAATAAAAACCATATGATCATCTCAATAGCTGCAGAAAAAGCTTTTGACAAAATTCAACACCCATTTATGATAAAAACTCTCCAGAAAGTGGGCATAGAGGGAACCTACCTCAACATAATAAAGGCCGTATACCACAAACCCACAGCAAACATCATTCTCAATGGTGAAAAACTGAAACCATGTCCACTAAGATCAGGAACAAGACAAGGATGTCCACTCTTGCCACTATTATTCAACCTAGTTTTGGAAATCCTAGCCACAGCAATCAGAGAAGAAAAAGAAGGAAAAGAAATACAAATTGGAAAAGAAGAAGTAAAACTGTCACTGTTTGCAGATGACAAGATACTATACATAGAGAATCCTAAAGATGCCACCAGAAAACTACTAGAGCTAATCAATGAATTTGGTAAAGTAGCAGGATACAAAATTAATGCACAGAAATCTCTTGCATTCCTATACACTAATGATGAAAAATCTGAAAGAGAAATTAAGGAAACACTCCCATTTACCACTGCAACAAAAAGAATAAAATACCTAGGAATAAACCTACCTAGGGAGACAAAAGACCTGTATGCAGAAAACTATAAGACACTGATGAAAGAAATTAAAGATGATACCAACAGATGCAGAGATATACCATGTTCTTGGATTGGAAGAATCAATATTGTGAAAATGACTATACTACCCAAAGCAATCTACAGATTCAATGCAATCCCTATCAAATTACCAATGGCATTTTTTACGGAAGTAGAACAAATCATCTTAAAATTTGTATGGAGACACGAAAGACCCTGAATAGCCAAAGCAGTCCTGAGGGAAAAAAGCAGAGCTGGAGGAATCAGACTCCCTGACTTCAGACTATACTACAAAGCTACAGTAATCAAGACAATATGGTACTTGCACAAAAACAGAAATATAGATTAATGGAACAAGATAGAAAGCTCAGAGATAAACGCACGCACCTATGGTCAACTAATCTATGACAAAGGAGGCAAGGATATACAATGGAGAACAGACAGCCTCTTCAATAAGTGGTGCTGGGAAAACTGGACAGCCACATGTAAAAGAATGAAATTGGAACACTCCCTAACACCATACACAAAAATAAACTCAAAATGGATTAGAGACCTAAATGTAAGACCGGACACTATAAAACACTTAGAGGAAAACATAGGAAGAACACTCTTTGACATAAATCACAGCAAGATCTTTTTTGATCCACCTCCTAGAGTAATGGAAATAAAAATAAAAATAAACACATGGGACCTAATGAAACTTCAAAGCTTTTGCACAGCAAAGGAAACCATAAACAAGATGAAAAGACAACCCTCAGAATGGGAGAAAATATTTGCAAACAAATCAACAAAGGATTAATCTCCAAAATATATAAACAGCTCATGCAGCTCAATACTAAAAAAACAAACAACCGAATTCAAAAATGTGCAGAAGACCTAAATAGACACTTCCTCAAGGAAGACATACAGATGGCCAAGAAGCACATGAAAAGCTGCTCAACATCATTAATTATTAGAGAAATGCAAATCAAACTACAATGAGGTATCACCTCACACCAGTTAGAATGGGCATCATCAGAAAATCTACAAACAACAAATGCTGGAGTTGGTGTGGAGAAAAGGGAACCCTCTTGCACTGTTGGTGGGAATGTAAATTGATACAGCCACCATGGAGAACAGTATGGAGGTTCCTTAAAAAACTAAAATTAGAATTACCATATGATCCAGCAATCCCACTACTGGGCATATACCCAGAGAAAACCACCATTCAAAAAGACACATGCACCCCAATGTTCACTGCAGCACTATTTACAATAGCCAGGTCATGGAAGCAACCTAAATGCCCATGAACAGACAAATGGATAAAGAAGATATGGTACATATATACAATGGAATATTACTCAGCCATAAAAAGGAACGAAATTGGGTCATTTGTAGGGACATGGATGGATGTAGAGACTGTCATACAGAGTGAAGTAAGTCAGAAAGAGAAAAACAAATATCGTATATTAACACATATATGTGGAGCCTAGAAAAATGGTACAGATGAACCAGTTTGCAGGGCAGAAATAGAGACACAGATGTAGAGAAGAAACGTATGGACACCAAGCAGGGAAAGTGGCAGGGGGTGGTGGCGGTGGTGTGATGAATTGGGCGATTGGGATTGACATGTATACACTGATGTGTATAAAACTGATGACTAATAAGTACCTGCTGTATAAAAAAATAAATAAAATAAAATTTAAAAATTAAAAAAAAAACGGCCTAAGGGATCTTTAGCATCAAAGAACCCTTTAAAAGTGATCTAGTTGACTCATTCTCAGTTGAGAACTCCATAACCATGGGAAAAGCAGACTTGGGGCTTTTTACTAAAATGTTTTTAGTGACATATAGTTGATTTATAATACTGTATTCATTTCAGGTGTACAACATATACTCCACTTAAAGTTATTATAATAGCTCTATTTCCCTGTGCTGTACAATATATCCTCGTTCCCTACCTATTTTGTACATAGTAGTTTGTATCTCTTATTCCCCTCCCCCTATCTTGCCCTTCCTCCCTTTCCTCTCCCCACTGGTAACCACTATATTGTTCTCTGTATCTGTGATTCTGTTTCTGTTTCATTATATGTATTTGTTTGTTTTATTTTTTGGATTCTACATATAAGTAATAAAATACAGTATTTGTCTCTCTCTGTCTGACTTATTTCACTTAGCATAATACTCTCCAGGTCCAGGATCTGGGGCTTTTTAAAAAATTCATAAAAACAAGACAAAACAATGTTTTATTATTTTTAACTAATTTTTTACTTCTTTAGGCAAGGTGACCAAGTAAATTATTATAACCTATCTTGAAATCAATTTGACAATACTCAGCAAAAGGCTACATCACATGCATACCCATAGGGGAGACTGGCTGAGTCCCTTACTGTGCATCCATATGAAGGAATACAACATAATAACTAAAAATTATATGCAGGAAAAAACGTAACTACTGGGATAAATGTTCACAATTTAAAGTGAAAAGAGCCACTTGAAAGTATGGCTGTACAAATCTGCTTAAAAATATGTCTAGAAACAGACACACACACACACACCCCCGCCCCACCAAGAAAAGATTAGTGGTATATATACTGAAATGTCTGCAATGATTATTTCTGGGTGGTGAGATGATGGGTGATATTTTATGTTCTTTTTTGTGTCATTTTTCTTTTCTAAATTATCTACAGTGAATATATTTTTTTATTCAGATTTTCTAAGTTTGTTCTTCTAACAGAGCTGAGAGTTAATTTACATTGAAAAAACAAAAGTAAGCAATATTAAATAATTAAATATTTATTAATTTAATTAAAAATAACATATTCACCGTTCTCTATAAACTTTGTTTTTATATTCAGCTTCCAGTTTCATCAATAAGCATACACATTTTTACATATTTTTTCCAAATTTATATGTATTGATTGTTTTCATTTACTTTATAAAATATTTTCTTATGCTTTATCTGAACTTCACAACAAACATTTTTAGAGGATGCACAATATTTTCTCGTGTTGATATACCGTAATTTACCAAGGAATCTCCTAACATTGAACCACTCAGGTTATATTCAACTTTGTTGCTTTTTTTTTTTTTTCAGTTTAAGAATATAAAATATATTTAGAAGAGCAAAGATGACACTTAGCCTCTAAGATAGAGCCCGTCAAATATTCTAAAACAGATAAGAATCTTAACAGAAGAACTCATAAATACATTTATTATATAATACTAAACAGAGTGATGGAAGCATAAATGGTGTCTGCATGATGAATTGCTGAACAAGTAATTTATTCAGAAAAAGGTAAAAGAAATTCTTGTGAGTTTCAGACCATAAAGAAAGCTAACATTAAATGCAAAGCTTGTTTAGCAAAAATAAATTCAATAGTCACAGTAGCAAGAGCCTCTTGGGAATAAATGGTCATTAGAAGCTTTTAAGATTCTCATAACAGATGACATTCCCTTAGGTCCTTTTCAATCCCAACTTGGCCCTAGTCATTCTCTTTCTTGGGCTGTTTTTTTTTTTTTTTTTTTTTTTCTTGGGCTGTTTTTTAAGTCAGTAGGCTGCAGTATAATATATCTTGACATCATAATCTAAAATATCAGATCAGCTCAATTGCTATGTAAGTAATATTGCTTTTGCAAATGACTGCTGGGAGATGGGACGCTACTGAGTGGAGAGGAAAATGCATGCCTTGTCCACTCCCTGCTGCCTGTGGCTTAATCTGAAATAACATCTGTGAAGGAACACGTGACATCTCAATCCAGCAACGCATCTGATGGGCAAAAGTATCTGTAATAAAATTCCTAGTACAAGGGAATCAGGACATTGCAGCTTTTGCCTCTGCCTGTCTCTACTCTTACCACCCCACTCTGCCCAGCTCCCTCAGGAAAGGGGTTATATTCAACTTTCTTGCTTTTTTTACTATTATAGATAATACTACAGTGAACATCTTCAAACATGTTCATTTAGTTTTTGCTTTTGCTAAATTTCTAGAACTGGCATCACTGTACCTAACAGTGTCTTTTTGTGGCTCTTGCTAAAAATCATCGTTTTTTTTTTAAAAATCAACAACGGATTTTTAAAAATCTACCCGCATTAATAGATGGCGTGTCTAGTTTCCCTCTGGAAAGAGGGATGAGTGTATGTAAGACTCATGGCACCCCAGAGCGAGGTTTTTATTACAACTCTTTACAAGATGGCTCCATTTAGGCTCCTTAAATTGCTACTGGCTTACCCACAGACCTTTTTCAATGTATAAAACAGGGAAATTACAGAAAGTCTAAATGCCATTTGATTGGTTCTGTACTTTTATTTCATAGCTTACAAGTTCTGAGGCTTCTGAGAAAAAAGGTCAAACAGAAGACAGAATATAGAAAAGGCATATAAGATGCTTTCCCAGCCTGGCTGCATGGTTAACAAAGGCAGGATTACAGTACCGCAGGATTTTAAAGGTGGGAAGGATCAGAGAGGTCGTATATTTAAATTCCCTCATTTTAAGGATGGAAAAATAAGCCCTGAAATGTGGCAGGTAGTGACAGAGCCAGGAAAAGAACCCGCAGCCGCAGATATTCAATTTATAACTCTGTTCTACTATCCAAGCATTTCCCAGTGGCTGCTTCCTAAGTCTTCCACATGACTTTAGTAGGTACAGGGGGGAGAAAAAGTAACATAATCAAAGCATTTAAACTAGCCAGGAAAGCACTGGGTTAATCAAGTTAAACTACATTTTAATTGCAGAACTTCTCAAAATCTTTGAACTGCTAACATAACAGTTATGGTTAAGTTCTAAGTAAGGGGAGTTTTTTTTTTTTAACATCCTTATTGGTGTATAATTGCTTAACAATGCTGTGTTAGTTTCTGCTTTATAACAAAGTGAATCAGCTATACATATACATATATCCCCATATCTCCTCCCTCTTGAGTCTCCCTCCCACCCTCCCTATCCCACCCCTCTAGGTGGTCACAAAGCACCGAGCAGATGTCCCTGTGCTATGCAGCTGTTCCCACTAGCTAGCTATTTTACATTTGGCAGTGTATATACGGCCATGGCACTCTCTCACTTCCACCCAGCTTACCCTTCCCCCTCCCCATGTCCTCAAGTCCATTCTCTGTATCTGTGTCTTTATTCCTGTCCTGCCCCTGGTTTCTTCAGAATCTTTTATTTTTAGATTCCATATATATGTGTTAGCATACAGTATTTGTTTTTCTCTTTCTGACTTACTTCACTCTGTATGACAGACTCTAGGTCCATCCACCTCACTACAAATAACTCAATTTCGTTTCTTTTTTATGGCTCAGGAATATTCCATTGTATATGTGTGCCACATCTTCTTTATCCATTCATCTGTCGATGGGCACTTAGGTTGCTTCCATGTCCTGGCTATTGTAAATAGAGGTGCAATGAACATTGTGGTACATGACTCTTTTTGAACTATGGTTTTCTCAGGGTATATGCTCAGTAGTGGGATTGCTGGGTCATATGGTAGTTCTATTTTTAGTTTCTTAAGGAGCCTCCATACTGTTCTCCATAGTGACTGTATCAATTTACATTCCCACCAACAGTGCAACAGGGTTCCCTTTTCTCCACACCCTCTCCACCATTTATTGTTTGTAGATTTTTTGATGATGGCCATTCTGACTGGTGTGAGGTCATACCTCATTGTAGTTTTGATTTGCATTTCTCTAATGATTACCGATGTTGAGCATTCTTTCATGTGTTTGTTGGCAATCTGTATATCTTCTTTGGAGAAATGTCCATTTAGGTCTTCTGCTCATTTTTGGATTGGGTTGTTTGTTTTTTTGATATTAAGTTGCATGAGCTGCTTGTAAATTTTAGAGATTAATTCTTTGTCAGTTGCTTCATCTGCAAATATTTTCTCCCATTCTGAGGGTTGTCTTTTCTTCTTGTTTACATTTTCCTTTGCTGTGAGAAAGCTTTTAAGTTTCATTAGGTCAAAAGAATCTTGCTGTGATTTATGTCACAGAGTGTTCTGCCTATGTTTTCCTCTAAGAGTTTTATAGTATCTGGCCTTACATTTAGGTCTTTAATCCATTTGGAGTTCATTTTTGTGTATGGTGTTAGGGAGTGTTCTAATTTCATTCTTTTACATGTAGCTGTCCAGTTTTCCCAGCACCACTTATTGAAGAGGCTGTCTTTTCTCCATTGTATATTCTTGCCTCCTTTATCAAAAATAAGATGACCATATGTGTGTAGGTTTATCACTGGGCTTTCCATCCTGTTCCATTGATCTATACTTCTGTTTTTGTGCCAGTACCATACTGTCTTGATTACTGTAGCTTTGTAGTATAGTCTGAAGTCCATGAGCCTGATTCCTCTAGCTCCATTTTTCTTTCTCAAGATTGCTTTGGCTATTCGGGGTCTTCCTAAGAATTTGTCCATTTCTTTCAGGTTCTCCCTTTTATTGGCATACAGTTGCTTGTAGTGATCTCTCATGATCCTTTGTATTTCTGCAGTGTCAGTTACTTCTCCTTTTTCATTTCTGATTCTACTGATTTGAGTCTTTTCCCCTTTTTTTCTTGATGAGTCTGGCTAATGGTTTCTCAAGTTTGTTTATCTTCTGAAAGAACCAGCTTTTAGTTTTATTGCTCTTTGCTACTGTTTCCTTCATTTCTTTTTCATTTCTTTCTGATTTGATCTTTATGATTTCTTTCCTTCTGCTAACTTTTGGGTTTTTTGTTCTTCTTTCTATAATTGCTTTAGGTGTAAGGTTAGGTTGTTACTTGAGATGTTTCTTGTTTCTTGAGGTTAGGATTGTATTGCTATAAACTTCCCTCTTGGAACTGCCTTTGCTGCATCCCATAGGTTTTGGGTCATCGTGTTTTCCTTGTCATTTGTTTCTAGGTATTTTTTTATTTACTCTTTGATTTCTTCAGTGATCTCTTCGTTATTAAGTAGTGTATTGTTTAGCCTCCATGTGTTTGTATTTTTTACAGATTTTTTTCCTGTAATTGATATCTTGTCTCATAGCGTTGTGGTCAGAAAAGATACTTGACATGATTTCAATTTTCTTAAATTTACCAAGGCTGGATTTGTGACCCAAGATATGATTTATGCTGGAGAATGTTCCATGAGCACTTGAGGAGAAAGTTTATTCTGTTGTTTTTGGATGGAATGTCTTATAAATATCAATTAAGCCCCTCTTGCTTAATGTATCATTTAAAGCTTGTGTTTCCTTATTTATTTTCATTTCGGATGATCTGTCCATTGGTGAAAGTGAGGTGTTGAAGTCCCCTACTATGATTGTGTTACTGTTGATTTCCCCTTTTATGGCTGTTAGCATTTGCCTTATGTAATGAGGTGCTCCTATGCTGGATGCATAAATATTTACAATTGTTATATCTTCTTCTTGGATTGATCCCTTGATCATTATGTAACGTCCTTCTTTGTCTCTTGTAAGAGTCTTTGTTTTAAAGTCTATTTTGTCTGATATGAGAATTACTACTCCAGCTTTCTTTTGATTTTCATTTGCATGGAATATCTTTTTCCATCCCCTCACCTTCAGTCTGTATGTGTCCCTAGGTCTGAAGTGGGTCTCTTGTAGACAGCATATATATGGGTCTTGTATTTGTATCCATTCAGCCAGTCTATGTCTTTTGGTTGGAGCATTTAATCCATTCACGTTTAAGGTAATTATCGATATGTATGTTCCTATTACCATTTTCTTAATTGTTTTGGGTTTGTTATTGTAGGTCTTTTCCTTCTCTTGTGTTTCCTGCCTAGAGAAGTTCCTTTAGCATTTGTTGTAAACTGGTTTGGTGGTGAATTCTCTTAGCTTCTGCTTGTCTGTAAAGGTTTTAATTTCTCCATTGAATCTGAATGAGATCCTTGCTGGGTAGAATAATCTTGGTTGTAGATTTTTCCCTTTCATCACTTTGAATATGTCCTGCCACTCCCTTCTGGTTGCAGAGTTTTGCTGAAAGATCAGCTGTTAACCTTATGGGGATTCCCTTGTATGTTATTTGTTGTTTTTCCCTGCTGCTTTTAATATTTTTTTCTTTGTATTTAATTTTTTATTATTTATTTATTTATTTATTTATTTATTTATTTATGGCTGCATTGGGTCTTCGTTGCTGTGTGGGGGCTACTCTTTGTTGCAGTAAGCAGGCTTCTCATTGTGGTGACTTCTCTTGTTGCGGGGCACGGGCTCTAGGTGTGCGGGCTTCAGTAATTGTGGTATGCGGGCTCAGTAGTTATGGCTCACAGGCTCTAGAGCACAGGCTCAGTAGTTGTGGCGCATGGGCTTAGTTGCTCCGTGGCATGTGGGATCTTCCCAGACCAGGGCTCCAACCTGTGTTCCCTGCATTGGCAGGCGGATTCTTAAGCATTGTGCCACCAGGGAAGCCCCTGTATTTAATTTTTATAGTTTGATTAATATGTGTCTTGGCGTGTTTCTCCTTGGATTTATCCTGTGTGGGACTCTCTGCACTTCCTGGACTTGATTGACTATTTCCTTTCCCATATTAGAGAAGTTTTCAACTATAATCTCTTCAAATATTTTCTCAATCCCTTTCTTTTTTTCTTCTTCTTCTGGGACCCCTATAATATAATTCGACTGTTGGTGTGTTTAATGTTGTCCCAGAGGTCTCTATGACTGTCCTGAATTCTTTTCATTCTTTTTTCTGTATTCTGCTCTGCAGTAGTTATTTCCACTATTTTATCTTCCACGTCACTTATCCGTTCTTCTGTCTCAGTTATTCTGCTATTGATCCCTTCTAGAGAATTTTAAATTTCATTTATTGTGTTGTTCATCATTGTTTGTTTGCTCTTTAGTTCTTCTACATCGTCATTAAACGTTTCTTGTATTTTCTCCATTCTGTTTCCAAGATTTTTGATCATCTTTACTATCATTACTCTGAATTCTTTTTCAGGTGGTCTGCCTATTTCCTCCTCATTTGTTTGGTATCGTGGGTTTTTACCTTGCTCCTTCATCTGCTGTGTGTTTCTCTGTCTTCTCATTTTGCTTAACTTACGGTGTTTGGGGTCTCCTTTTCTCAGGCTGCAGGTTCGTAGTTCCCGTTGTTTTTGACGTCCGCCCCCAGTGGCTAACGTTGGTTCCGTGGGCTGTGTAGGCTTCCTGGTGGAGGGGACTAGTGCCTGTGTTCTGGTGGATGAGGCTGGACCTTGTCTTTCTGGTGGACAGTACAACGTCCAGTGGTGTGTTTTGGGGTGTTTATGACCTTATGATTTTAGGCAGCCTCTCTGCTAACGGGTGGGGTTGTGTTCCTGTCTTGCTAGTTGTTTGGCATAGGGTGTCCAGCACTGTAGCTTGCTGGTTGTTGAGTGAAGCTGGGTCTTAGCGTTTAGATGGAGATCTCTGGGAGAGCTTTTGCCATTTGATATTACGTGGAGCTGGGAGGTCTCTCGTGGACCAATGTCCTGAACTCAGGTCTCCTACCTCAGAGGCACAGGCCTGACACCCGGCAAGAGCAGCAAGACCCTGTCAGCCACACAGCTCAGAAGGAAAGGGAGAAAAAAAAGAAAGAAATAAAAAAATAAAATAAACAGTAAGAAATCATTATTAAAAATTAAAAAGTAATAAAAAGAAAGAAAGAAAGGAGAGCAACCAAACGAAAAAACAAATCCACCAATGATAACAAGCGTTAAAAACTATACTAAAAGAAAAAAGGACAGACAGAACCCTAGGACAAATGGTAAAAGCAAAGCTATACAGACAAAATCACACAAAGAAGCATACACATACACACTCACAAAAAACGAAAAAGGAAAAAAAAATATATATCTATATATAAAAAAAAAAGGAGGAAGAGAGCAACCAAATCAATAAACAAATCTACCAATGATAATAAACTCTAAATACTAAACTAAGATAAACATAAAGCCAGGAACAAATTAGATGCAGAAAGCAAACATCAAGTCCACAGTTGCTCCCAAAGTCCACTGCCTCAATTTTGGGATGATTCGTTGCCTATTCAGGTATTCCACAGATGCAGGGTACATCCAGTTCATTGTGGAGATTTAATCAGCTGCTCCTGAGCTGCTGGGGGAGATTTCCCTTTCTCTTCTTTGTTCGCACAGCTCCCGGGGTTCAGCTTTGGATTTGGACCCGCCTCTGCATGTAGGTCACCTGAGGGTGGCTGTTCTTGCTCAGACAGGTCGGGGTTAAAGTAGCAGCTGATTCAGGGGCTCTGGCTCACTCAGGCCAGGGGGAGGGAGGGGTAAGGAATGCGGGGCAAGCCTGAAGCGGCTGAGGCCAGCGTGATGTTGCACCAGCCTGAGGCGCGTCGTGTGTCCTCCCAGGGAAGTTGTCCCTGGATCACGGGACCCTGGCAGTGGTGGGCTGCACAGGCTCCCGGGAGGGCAGGTGTGGACAGTGACCTGTGCTTGCACACAGGCTTCTTGGTGGCTGCAGCAGCAGCCTTACTGTCTCATGCCCGTCTCTGGTGTCTGCGCTGATAGCCGCGGCTCGTGCCCATCTCTGGAGCTCTGGCGCTCTGAATCCCCTCTCCTCACACACCCCAAAACAATGGTCTCTTGCCTCTTACGCAGGTCCAGACTTTTTCCTGGACTCCCTCCCAGCTAGCTGTGGTGCACTAGCCCCGTCAGGCTGTGTTCATGCAGCCAACCACAGTCCTCTCCCTGGGGTCCGACCTCCGAAGCCCGAGCCTCAGCTCCCAGCCCACGCCCACCCCGGTGGGTGAGCAGACAAGCCTCTCGGGCTGGTGAGTGCTGGTCGGCACCAATCCTCTGTGTGGGAATCTCTCTGCTTTGCCTTCCGCACCCCTGTGGCTGCATTCTCCGTCGTGGCTCTGAAGCTCCCCACCCCGCCACCCCCCATCTCTGCCAGTGAAGGGGCTTCCTAGTGTGTAGAAACCTTTCCTCCTTCACAGCTCCCTCCCAGAGGTGCAGGTCCTGTCCCTGTTCTTTTGTCTCTATTTTTTCTTTTTTCTTTTGCCCTCCCCAGGTACATGGGGAGTTTCTTGACTTTTGCAAAGTCTGAGGTCTTCTGCCAGCGTTCAGTAGGTGTTCTGTAGGAGTTGTTCCACATGTAGATGTATTTCTGATGTATTTGTGGGGAGGAAGGTGATCTTCACATCTTACTCCTCCGCCATCTTGAAGGTCTCCCAGAGATAGTTTTAAGTTAAGATTTCAGCCAAGTGGTTAGTGGGTTCCAATTCTGGCTCTACTACTACTTACTAGCTATGTGACAGTGGGCAGGTTACTAAACCTCTCTGAGCCTTGGTTTTTCTCAATCAAGTAAAATTATTATACTAAGAGAACTTATCTAATAGGCTTGCTATAGTGCAGATTTAGCATAAGCATCCAGGAGACAAGTATGTTTCAAGTGTTGGTATGAGAGAGCTATAGAACCAATTTATAATGCCATTCATTCATTCATTTATTCATTCAACAAACATTTGATGAGCACCTGCCCTATGCAGCCCTGTGCAAGGCCCTAGGGGTGCAGAAGCAAAGCACATAATCTAGGAGTCAAGACAGACAAACAAGCAGATGAATTCAAGGCTCACTAAGTACCATGGCCAAGAGGAGCTCAGTGAGCTATGGGAGCCCAAGGATGGGCACCCAACTAAAGTCAGGGGGTGGTACTCTGCAAATGCTCTCCATAGGAGGTGAGAAGGAGGAGCAACTGAGGCAGGAAGGGGATGAGTAGGATGCTCCACATGGGAGGCTGCCTTTATTATACGCGTACTTCCCTTAATCTGCCTGTATTGTAAGCGTACTTCACTTAATCCAGAAAAGCTGAACATCAATTTTTTTGTGTGAAATAAAATACACCAAAAATCTTCAGAATCTTAGACATGGAAGGATGCCAAGAGGTCACCTGGTTTCAACCCATACCCAAAGGTATCCTCACTACAGCATCCCTAAGATGAATACATAAGACAGGATGAACACTGGTCCCCATTTGATCAGAGCAGTCCAGACGTACACCTGTTATCCCCACATAATTAAGAGCAACCCATTTTACTCTCAAAAATATCCCAATTTCGACCGTAAATCATATGGTCACTCTACTAATAGATGGTCCCCCATCTTAGCTTGAACGATTTAGGTGACAGACATCACTTCCCTGCAGGCAGTTCCTCACATTCAGATCATTCTAATAAATAGAGCTCTTCACCAACAGCTAAAGAAAAATGCCTCCCATCTGTTCGCACTAATTAGGCTCTCCAGAATCACATGGAATAAGTCAAATTCCTTCTGGATCACCTTTCAGACATTTGTACAATCATCATAATTCACTCACCTCTTAGCCTTCTCTAGGTTCAATAATTTATTCAACCTTCCCCAGGCTCTACCATCTCAAGTTAAGGGAATCACAACCTCCCCAGTTGCTCAGGCCAAAGTCTAGGAGTCATACTTAATTCCTCGCTCTCCTTTTCCCCCGTTGCTCTCAGACGTACTTCCCACTACCAGACCCCTTTCAGCATCTCTGCTCCTGCCAGCCTGCTCCACGGCCCCATCATGCCTCACCTGGACTATGACAAAACACGCACAGAAGCCAGAGTGGTCTCTTCAAAATGCTAATTAGAACCAGTGGCTTCTACCTGCCCTGAAGAAGAAACCCAAACTTCTCTGAGGCCCACGAAGCCCTATGCCATCCATCTGCTGCCTACTTCTCCACCCAAGCCTTACCCCCATCCCAGTTCCCCCTGTTCATCACTCCCTCATTACAGGTCATGCTGGCTCCTATTCGCCATGTAGGTTTCGGCTCAGGTGTCGCTTCCTCAGAGAGGCTACCCCACACCCCACAAATAAAAGAGCCCAAGAAGCCCAACCACACTATATGCAATCACTCTCTCTCCCATTACTCTCCTTGATTTTACTCACTGGCCATTAACATAGTCAGTTAAAAGTTCACTTGTGTAGAGTCTGTTTCTCACTAGAGTTATAACCTTTGTGACAGTGAGGACTTATATCTGGTTTCCTGTTGTATCCACTGCACTCGGAACACTGCCTGGCCCACAGCATACACAGGATCAACATTTATTTAACAAATAAGTTCACCTGTTCCTGAGGTTTCCATGGTTTCCAAACCCCTCCCCACCTTGGGTGACCATCTTCTGGATAAACACCTATTTTAAATATAGTCTTTCAGTGGGATATACTTTTAAAGAGAGAGAGAATCAGCCCTTGTCTTATGAGTTTTGCACAGGGGTCTGTAAGGGGAAAGGTACTAGACTAGTTCTCAGGTACTATTTCGTGGCCCCCCTCAAATATTACTGAGAACTGAGGGAAGCCATTTCCCCTCCTGGGCCATGGCTGCCTCATCTACAAGAGGAAGGGTTTTTGCCAGATGATTTTGAAAGTTCCCTCCATTCTAAACCCTCATTTTTGCATAAATTTTCCTTAAAGCTGAATATCCCCTGAGCAGGACTCCCTACTGGATAGTCTGTCTTTGTCTCACCAAGGAGATTTTACGACACAAACGCCAACATCTGGGAGGTAGGGGGGATGTGAGAATCATTTATCTTTCTTAATCCAAGGCAGACCTCAAAAGACCCATGACTTGAAAAGACACTTAAGAACACCTTAAACAGATATTTGGAATCTGAGCCCCAGGGACCCCAACACACCTCACTCACACTCATTCTGATCAGGTGCCTTGTTTTGGAGCAGGCTGGAATAAAATATTGTGTCCTGTTATCTTATTATATTGGGTTCTCAGCTTCCAGGGTTAACATGCTTTGCTTCCTGAGCCTAAACCACACACTGACTCTTAAGACAGGCAGACAACTACTCTTTTCAAAAACAGACATAAAATACGGTTGTCTGATCATGTTCCCTTCTTATCCAATCAGCCAGCCCTGGATTGCCCTTGCCAAAACTCTTCAGTTACTGTGAACCCACCTTAGCCCTGTTGATTGGATCAGTGTTCTCATGCCAAGGAAAAGCTGCCTTTCCAACATAAGACAGGTCATACCAGGTCTGAGTCCCGCAGACCTCAAAAACTAATGTTCCTCCAGGTGATACCAAAATGGCATTCTTTCATTTTTCGACAAATATTTATTAAGTGCTTATTAAGTGACAGTTACTAGGCTGGGGATATTGTGAATAATACAGAAGCATCCCCACCCACCATCACAGGACATATCAGGTAAATCAAAGGGCATTCAACAAATACCTACACAAATAATTATAAGTGAGATAAATGACATAACAGGAAGGCACAAGAAGCTGTAAGAACAAATAAATGGAAGCATCTAAATCTGAAATGTGGGACAACGGAAGGGCATTTCAAATGGACTTCCCAGAGTAAGCTTAGCTGAGTCCTGATCATGTAAAGCTGAAGGGGGATGGTCAACGCATCAGGACATAGTAGGCCCTCCACCAGACGCTGTGCCCTAGTTGATCCCAAGATGAGTTCTTCCTCACCTGCAAGGCTTCCCTAAAATGGCTCTTCCTCACACAGGCCTTCTCTGATCAACCTAGCAAATTCAGCTTTCCAGGCATCTCCCTCAACTCCTTACCACTTCTCTTTATCACAGCACCTGCTGATGTACTTCCACTACAGAACAGGATGGACTTCATATACTCTTATTCTTTTCAAAAATTTTTAAACAGATGATATATGTGTTTTCATTTTTATTTCTCTATTAAAAAGTCATAAATCAGAAAAAAAAAAACACCTCATATCAGTTCAGAGTCGATGTTACTGTATCCCTTAGACTTTGAGCAGCTAAAAGACAGGGAAGGTATCTTTCATCCCTGTATTCTCAGGAATAGCACAGTACCTAGAAGACAGTAGGACATTTCTGATGGTTTGCTAAACAAAGAGCCCATATTTTAAGCCAGAAAGCAAATCTTCAAACAGAGGGAGCTAGACTCATTTCTATCACTAGAAGAAGTCAAAAAACAGACCCCACTGATGGATGGCAGACAATCAAGGAGGCATTAATCCAAAAAAAAGATATGTCACTGTATATACCCAAAAGAATTGAAAGCAGGGACTCAGCCAGATACTTGTACACCAATGCTCATGGCAGCATTATTCACAATGCACAAACGCTGAAAACAACCCAAATGTCCACTGACAGATGAATAAACAAAATGTGGTATACAGAAACAGTGGAATATTATTCAGCCTTAAAAAGGAATGAAATTCTTTTTTTTATTGAAGTATAGTTGATTTACAAAGTTGTGTTAATTTCTACTGTACAGCAAAGTGATTCAGTTATACATATATACACATTCTTTTTTTATATTCATTTTCATTATGGTTTATCACAAAATACTGAATATGTTTCCCTGTGCTAATCAGCAGGACCTTGTTGTTTATCAAGGAATGAAATTCTGATACATGCTACAACACAAATGAACCTTGAAGACATTATGGTAAGTGAAATAAGCCAATCATAAAAGGACAAATATTGTATGATTCCGTCTGTGAGGCACTTAGAATAGAGTAATTAATAGAGACACAAAGTAGAATAAAGGTTACCAGGGGCTAGGGGAGGAAAGAATGAAAAATTATTGTTTAATGGTACAGCGTTTCTGTTTGGGAAATGCACAGTGGTGACTGAGGGTTGCACAACATTGGGAATGTACATGATGTCAATGAATTACCCATTTAAGAATAATTAAAATGATAAATTTTATGTTATATATATATTTTACCTCCCTCCCCCACGAAAAAAAGATTTATCACTTGTATATTCCTCCAGTCAAGGACTCTGAGATAATCCAAGAGGCTTTATTTCACAATAGCAAATCCTTTGAAAATATAACTGTAATTTGGTAGAACACTATATGTGGCATTGCCAATTCTTAAAAATGGGCAAGAGTGAAGCAAAGAAGATTTAAATAAATTTTCAATTAGGCCAAGCAAAGAGATAGTCCATTTGAAGAAACCAGAATGACAACATTTACTAAAAGGCTCTTTATGTGTTAGATATTGTACTACTAGGTGATTCTGTGTACATTATTTCATTTGGTCTTTACAATACTCTACTAGGTAGGCATTATTATGCCTTTAATCAATTACAAGAAATTGATTAAACAAGTAAAATGTGATAAACCATAATGGAAAAGAATATGAAAAAGAATATATATATATGTATAACTGAATCACTTTGCTGTACAGCAGAAATTAACACAACATTGTAAATAAACTATACTTCAATAAAAAAAAAGTCAAATGCTAGTTACGAAACAAAAAAATAACTACAGTGCTATGCTAGAATGAAAGAGATGAATGAACAGAGCTACAAAATCACTACTAGCAGTAGGCAAGACAAAACTTCTGATCTATACTTAACCAGGTTATCAGGTTGATTGACTCAAAAAAAAAAAAAAAGGGCTTCCCTGGTGGCGCAAGGGTTGAGAATCTGCCTGCCAATGCAGGGGACACGGGTTCGAGCCCTGGTCTGGGAAGATCCCACATGCCGTGGAGCAACGGGGCCCGTGAGCCACAATTACTGAGCCTGTGCATCTGGAGCCTGTGCTCCACAACAAGAGAGGCCGTGATAGTGAGAGGCCCGCGCACCACGATGAAGAGTGGCCCCCGCTTGCCGAAGCTAGAGAAAGCCCTCGCACAGAAACGAAGACCCAACACAGCCATAAATAAATAAATAAATAAATAAAATTTTAAAAATATGTTTTAAAAAATAATAATTAATTTTTAAAAAATTGTATAAAAAAGAATGAAGGTGAAATAAAGACATTTGCAGATGAAGAGAAACTAAGAGAATTCATCACCATAACTCTTGCTCTAAAAGTAAAGCTAAAAGAAGTTTTTTTAAGGTGAAGGGAAACACGGAACTTCAGGAATGAAGGAAGAGCAAAAGAAATAGTTTGCATAAATATAATAGATTATTTTCTCCTTTAAATTATAAAAAATATGTATGAGTGCTACAAGCAAAAATTATAACACTGTCTTGGGTTTTTCTCAATGTATGAAGATGTACTATATATGACAACTATAACAAGGGGGTAGGGTAAAGGAACCTATATGGTTATAAGGCTTCTATATTCACCTAAAGTGTTAAAATGTTATCTCTATAGTAGACTGTGAGAAGTTAGGTATGTATATTCGAATTCTTAGAACAACTACTAAAAAATAATACCAAAGATATAGCCAAAAGCTAAAAGAAATTAGAATGGAATATATATACTAAATATGTATAGTATAAAGTATACACATATATAAACACTAAATATGTATAAGTATATATAGAATATATGTATATTTACTCAAAAGTGAAGTTAAGAGATGGAAGATTGAGTGACAAAGTCTAACCAACATCTAATTGGAGTCCAGGGGGAAGTAAGAATGGGGAAAAGGCAATATTTTAAAAAGATGATGGGGGCTTCCCTGGTGGCACAGTGGTTAAAAATCCGCCTGCCAATGCAGGGGACACGGGTTCGAACCCTGGTCCAGGAAGATCACATATGCTGCGGAGCAACTAAGCCCGTGCGCCACAACTACTGAGCCTGTGCCCTAGAGCCTGCAAGCCACAACCACTGAGACTGCATGTCACAATTACCGAAGCCCGCATGCCTAGAGCCTGTGCTTCGCAACAAGAGAAGCCACCACAGTGAGAGGCCCACACACTGAAATGAAGAGCAGCCCCCACTCGCTGCAACTGGACAAAGCCCGCACACAGCAACAAAGACCCAATGCAGCCAAAAATAAATAAATAAAAATTTTTTACAAAAAATTTAAAACATTTTTTTAAAGACGAACTACTTAAAATACATTTTTTAAAAAAGATGACTGTTAAGAATAATCCAGAGATCCACCAGAGGACAGCAGAAGCAAGAAGAACTACAATCCTGCAGCCTGTGGAACAAAAACCACTTTACAGAAAGATAGACAAGATGAAAAGGCAGAGGGCTATGTACCAGACGAAGGAACAAGATAAAACCCCAGAAAAACAACTCAATGAAGTAGAGATAGGCAACCTTCCAGAAAAAGAATTCAGAATAATGATAGTGAAGAAGATCCAGGACCTCGGAAAAACAATGGAAGCTATGATTGAGAAGATGCAAGAAATGTTTAACAAAGACCTAGAAGAATTAAAGAACAAACAAACAGAGATGAACAATACAATAACTGAAATGAAAACTATACTAGAAGGGTTCAATAGCAGAATAACTGAGGCAGAAGAACGGATAAGTGACCTGGAAGACAGAATGGTGGAATTCACTGTTGCGGAACAGAATAAAAAAAAAAGAATGAAGAGTAATGAAGACAGCCTAAGAGACCTCTGGGACAAAAGTAAACGCAACAACATTCACATTACAGGGGTCCAAGAAAGAGAAGAGAGAGAGAAAGGACCCGAGAAAATATTTGAAGAGATTATAGTCGAAAACTTCCCTAACATGGGAAAGGAAATAGCCACCCAAGTCCAGGAAGCACAGCGAATCCCATACAGGAAAAACCCAAGGAGAAACACATGGAGACACATAGTAATCAAATTGGCAAAAATTAAAGACAAAGAAAAATTATTGAAAGCAGCAAGGGAAAAACGACAAATAACATACAAGGGAACTCCCGTAAGGTTAACAGCTGACTTCTCAGCAGAAACTCTTCAAGCCAGAAGGGAATGGCATGATATACTTAAAGTGATGAAAGGGAAGAACCTAAAACCAAGATTACTCGACCCGGCAAGGATCTCATTCAGATTCGATGGAGAAATCAAAAGCTTTACAGACAAGCAAAAGCTAAGAGAATTCAGCACCACCAATCCAGCTCTACAACAAATGCTAAAGGAACTTCTCTAAGTGGGAAACACAAGAGAAGAAAAGGACCTACAAAAACAAACCCAAAACAATTAAGAAAATGGTCATAGGAACATACATATCGATAATTACCTTAAAAATGAATGGATTAAATGCTTCAACCAAAAGACACAGGCTTGCTGAATGGATACAAAAACAAGACCATATATATGCTGTCTACAAGAGACCCACTTCAGACCTAGGGACACAGTCAGACTGAAAGTGAGGGGATGGAAAAAGATATTTCATGCAAATGGAAATCAAAAGAAAGCTGGAGTAGCAATACTCATATCAGATAAAATAGACTTTAAAATAAAGAATGTTACAAGAGACAAGGAAGGACACTACATAATGATCAAGGGATCAATCCAAGATGTAGATATAACAATCATAAATATATATGCACCCAACATAGGAGCACCTCAATACATAAGGCAACTGCTAACAGCTGTAAAAGAGGAAATTGACAGTAACAAAATAATAGTGGGGAACTTTAACACCTCACTTACACCAATGGACAGATCATCCAAAATGAAAATAAATAAAGAAACAGAAGCTTTAAATGACACAATAGACCAGATAGATTTAATTGATATTTATAGGACATTCCATCCAAAAACAGCAGATTACACTTTCTTCTCAAGTGCGCATGGAACATTCTCCAGGATAGATCACATCCTGGGTCACAAATCAAGCCTCAGTAAATTTAAGAAAATTGAAATCATATCAAGCATCTTTTCTGACCACAGCGCTATGAGATTAGAAATGAATTATAGGGGAAAAAAAACGTAAAAAACACAAACACATGGAGGCTATACAATACGTTACTAAATAACCAAGAGATAACTGAAGAAATCAAAGAGGAAATCAAAAAATACCTAGAGACAAATGACAGTGAAAACACGACAATCCAAAACCTATGGGATGCAGCAAAAGCAGTTCTAAGAGGGAAGTTTATAGCTATACAAGCCTACCTCAAGAAACAAGAAAAATCTCAAATAAATAATCTAACCTTACACCTAAAGAAACTAGAGAAAGAAGGACAAACAAAACCCAAAGTTAGCACAAGGAAAGAAATCATAAAGATCAGAGGAGAAATAAATGACACAGAAACAAAGAAAACAATAGCAAAGATTAATAAAACTAAAAGCTGGTTCTTTGAGAAGATAAACAAAATTGATAAACCATTAGCCAGACTCATCAAGAAAAAGAGGGAGAGGACTCAAATCAATAAAATTAGAAATGAAAAAGGAGACGTTACAACAGACACTGCAGAAATACAAAGCATCCTAACAGACTACTACAAGCAACTCTATGCCAATAAAATAGACAACCTGGAAGAAACGGACAAATTCTTAGAAAGGTATAACCTTCCAAGACTGAACCAGGAAGAAATAGAAAATATGAACAGACCAATCACAAGTAATGAACTTGAAACTGGGATTAAAAGTCTTCCAACAAACAAAAGCCCAGGACCAGGTGGTTTCACAGGCGAATTCTATCACACATTTAGAGAAGAGCTAACACCCATCCTTCTCAAACTCTTCCAAAAAATTGCGGAGGAAGGAACACTCCCAAACTCATTCTATGAGGCCACCATCACCCTGATACCAAAACCAGACAAATATACTACAAGAAAAGAAAATTACAGACCAATATCACTGATGAATACAGATGCAAAAATCCTCAACAAAATACTACCAAACAGAATCCAACAACACTTTAAAAGGATCATACACCATGATCAAGTGGGATTTATCCCAGGGATGCAAGGATTCTTCAATATACGCAAATCAATCCATGTGATACACCATATTAGCAAACTGAAGAATAAAAACCATATGATCATCTCAATAGATGCAGAAAAAGCTTTTGACAAAATTCAACACCCATTTATGATAAAAACTCTCCAGAAAATGGGCATAGAGGGAACCTACCTCAACATAATAAAGGCCATATACAACAAACCCACAGCAAACATCATTCTCAATGGTGAAAAACTGAAAGCATTTCCTCTAAGATCAGGAACAAGACAAGGATGTCCACTCTCACCGCTATTACTCAACATAGTTTTGGAAGTCCTAGTCTCGGCAATCAGAGAAGAAAAAGAAATAAAAGGAATACAAACTGGAAAAGAAGAAGTAAAACTGTCACTGTTTGCAGATGACATGATACTATACATAGAGAATCCTAAAGATGTCACCGGAAAACTACTAGAGCTAATCAATGAATTTGGTAAAGTAGCAGGATACAAAATTAATGCACAGAAATCTCTTGCATTCCTATACACTAATGATGAAAAATCTGAAAGAGAAATTATGGAAACACTCCCATTTACCATTGCAACAAAAAGAATAAAATACCTAGGAATAAACCTACCTAGGGAGACAAAAGACCTGTATGCAGAAAACTATAAGACACTGATGAAAGAAATTAAAGATGATACCAACAGATGCAGAGATATACCATGTTCTTGGATTGGAAGAATCAATATTGTGAAAATGACTATACTACCCAAAGCAATCTACAGATTCAATGCAATCCCTATCAAACTACCAATGACATTTTTTACGGAACTAGAAAAAATCATCTTAAAATTTGTATGGAGAGAGGACTGGGACTGGCGGCGTGAACACAGCCTGAAGGGGTTAGCGCACCACAGCTAGCCGGGAGGGAGTCCGGGGAAAAAGTCTGCAGCTGCCGAAGAGGCAAGAGACTTTCTCTTCCCTCTGTGTTTCCTGGTGCGCGAGGAGAGGGGATTCAGAGCACCGCCTAAACGAACTTCAGAGACTGGCGCGAGCCGCAGCTATCAGCGCGGACCCCACAGCAACAGGGGCACAGAGGAAAAAACGGAGAGATTCCCGCACAGAGGCTCGGCGCCGAGTAGCACTCAGCAGCCCGAGAGGCTTGTCTGCTCACCCGCCGGGGCGGGCGGGGCTGGGAGCTGAGGCTCGCCTTCAGTCGGATCGCAGGGAGAGGACTGGGGCTGGCGGCGTGAACACAGCCTGAAGGGTTTAGTGCACCACAGGTAGCCGGAAGTGAGTCCGGGAAAAAGTCTGCAGCTGCCGAAGAGGCAAGAGACTTTTTCTTGCCTCTTTGTTTCGCGGCGGGCAAGGAGAGGGGATTCAGAGCGCCGCCTAAACGAACTCCAGAGAAGGGCGCGAGCCGCGGCTATCAGCGCAGATCCCACAGCAACAGGGGCGCAGAGGGAAAAACGGAGAGACTCCCGCACAGAGGCTCGGCGCCGAGCAGCGCTCACCAGCCCGAGAGGCTTGTCTGCTCACCCGCCGGGGCAGGTGGGGCTGGGAGCTGAGGCTCAGCTTCGGTCTGATCGCAGGGAGAGGACTGGGGCTGGCAGCGTGAACACAGCCTGAAGGGGTTGGTGCACCACGGCTAGCCGGGAGGGAGACCGGGAAAAGGTCTGCAGCTGCTGAAGAGGCAAGAGACTTTTTCTTGCCTCTTAGTTTCGCTGCGCGCAAGGAGAGGGGATTCAGAGCGCCGCCTAAACGAACTCCAGAGAAGGGCGCGAGCTGCGGCGATCAGCGCGGACCCCAGAGACGGGCGTGAGACGCTGGGGCTGCTGCTGCCGCCTCCAAAAAGCCTGTATGTGAGCACAGGTCACTCTCCACACCGCCCCTCCCGGTAGCCTGTGCAGCCCGCCACTGCCAGGGTCCCAGGATCCGGGGACAACATCCCCGGGAGAACGCACTGCGCGCCTCAGGCTGGTGCAACGTCACGCCGGCCTCTGACGCTGCAGGCTCGCCCCGCCTCCTCTGTACCCCTCCCTCCCCGCGGCCTGGGTGAGCCAGAGCCCCCGAAGCAGCTGCTCCTTTAACCCCGTCCTGTCTGGGCGGGGAACAGACGCTCTCAGGCGACCTACACGCAGAGGCGGGTCCAAATCCAAAGCTGAACCCCAGGAGCTGTGCGAACAGGGAAGAGAAGGGGAAATCTCTCCCAGCAGCCTCAGAAGCAGCGGATTAAAGCTCCACAAACAACTTGATGTGATGCATCTGTTGAATACCTGAATAGACAACGAATCATCCCAAAGTCAGGAGGTGGACTTTGGGAGCAGGAGATATTAATTTTTCCCCTTTTCCTTTTTTTTGTGAGTGTATATGTATATGCTTCTGGGTGAGATTTTGTATGTATAGCTTTGCTTTACAATAGCTTTATTTTACTTCACTATATTATAGCCTCTTTCTTTCTTTCTTTCTTTCTATTTTTTCTCCCTTTTACTCTGAGCTGTGTGGACGAAAGGCTCTTGGTGCTCCAGCCAGGCATCAGGGCCGTGCCTCTGAGGTGGGAGAGCCAACTTCAGAACACTGGTCCACAAGAGACCTCCCAGCTCCACGTAATACCAAACGGCAAAAATCTCCCAGAGATCTCCATCTCAACATCAAGACCCAGCTTCACTCGACGACCAGCAAGCTACAGTGCTGGACATCCTATGCCAAACAACTAGCTAGACAGGAACACAACCCCATCCATTGGCAGAGAGGCTGCCTAAAATCATAATAAGGCCACAGACACCACAAAATACACCACCAGACGTGGACGTGCCCACCGGAAACACAAGATCTAGCCTCATCCACCAGAACTCAGGCACTAGTTCCCTCCACCAGGAAGCCTACACAACCCACTGAACCAACCTTAGCCACTGGGGACAGATAGCAAAAACAACGGGAACTACGAACCTGCAGCCTGTGAAAAGGAGACCCCAAACACAGTAAGATAAGCAAAATGAGACGACAGAAAAACACACAGCAGATGAAGGAGCAGGCTCAAAACATACTGGACTTAACAAATGAAGAGGAAATACGTAGTCTACCTGAAAAAGAATTCAGAATAATGATAGTAAGGATGATCCAAAATCTTGGAAATAGAATAGACAAAATGCAAGAAACATTTAACAAGGATGTAGAAGAACTAAAGAGGAACCAAGCAATGATGAAGAACACAATAAATGAAATTAAAAATACTCTAGATGGGATCAATAGTAGAATAACTGAGGCAGAAGAAAGGATAAGTGACCTGGAAGATAAAATGGTGGAAATAACTACTACAGAGCAGGATAAAGAAAAAAGAATGAAAAGAACTGAGGACAGTCTCAGGGACCTCTGGGACAATATTAAACGCTCCAACATTCGAATTATAGGGGTACCAGAGGAAGAAGAGAAAAAGAAAGGGACTGAGAAAATTTTTGAAGAGATTATAGTTGAAAACTTCCCTAATATGGGAAAGGAAATAGTTAATCAAGTCCTGGAAGCACAGAGAGTCCCATACAGGATAAACCCAAGGAGGAACACGCCAAGACACATATTAATCAAACTGTCAAAAATTAAATATAAGGAAAACATATTAAAGGCAGCAAGGGAAAAAAAACAAATAACACACAAGGGAATCCCCATAAGGTTAACATCTGATCTATCAGCAGAAACTCTGCAAGCCAGAAGGGAGTGGCAGGATATACTTAAAGTGATGAAGGAGAAAAACCTACAACCAAGATTACTCTACCCAGCAAGGATCTCATTCAGATTTGATGGAGAAATTAAAACCTTTACAGACAAGCAAAAGCTGAGAGAGTTCAGCACCACCAAACCAGCTTTACAACAAATGCTAAAGGAACTTCTCTAGGCAAGAAACACAAGAGAAGGAAAACACCTACAATAACAAACCCAATACATTTAAGAAAATGGGAATAGGAACATACATATCGATAATTACCTTGAATGTAAATGGATTAAATGCTCCCACCAAAAGACACAGGCTGGCTGAATGGATACAAAAACAAGACCCATATATATGCTGTCTACAAGAGACCCACTTCAGACCTAGAGACACATACAGATTGAAAGTGAGGGGATGGAAAAAGATATTCCATGCAAATGGAAATCAAAAGAAAGCTGGAGTAGCAATTCTCATATCAGACAAAATAGACTTTAAAATAAAGACTATTACAGGAGACAAAGAAGGACACTATATAATGATCAAGGGATCGATCCAAGAGGAAGGTATAACAATTGTAAATATTTATGCACCCAACATAGGAGCACCTCAATACATAAGGCAAATACTAACAGCCATAAAAGGGAAAATTGACAGCAACACAATCATAGTAGGGGACTTTAACACCCCACTTTCACCAATGGACAGATCATCCAAAATGAAAATAAATAAGGAAACACCAGCTTTAAATGATACATTAAACAAGGTGGACTTAATTGATATTTATAGGACATTCCACCCAAAAACAACAGAATACACATTTTTCTCAAGTGCTCATGGAACATTCTCCAGGATAGATCATATCTTGGGTCACAAATCAAGCCTTGGTAAATTTAAGAAAATTGAAATCGTATCAAGTATCTTTTCCGACCACAATGCTATGAGACTAGATATCAATTACAGGAAAAGATCTGTAAAAAATACAAACACATGGAGGCTACACAATACATTACTTAATAACGAAGTGATTACTGAAGAAATCAAAGGGGAAATCAAAAAATACCTAGAAACAAATGACAACGGAGACACGATGACCCAAAACCTATGGGACGCAGCAAAAGCAGTGCTAAGAGGGAGGTTTATAGCAATACAAGCCTACCTCAAGAAACAGGAAACATCTCGAATAAACAACCTAACCTTGCACCTAAAGCAATTAGAGAAAGAAGAACAAAAAAACCCCAAAGCCAGCAGAAGGAAAGAAATTATAAAGATCAGGTCAGAAATAAATGAAAAAGAAATGAAGGAAACAATAGCAAAAATCAATGAAACTAAAAGCTGGTTCTTTGAGAAGATAAACAAAATTGATAAACCATTAGCCAGACTCATCAAGAAAAAAAGGGAGAAGACCCAGATCAATAGAATTAGAAATGAAAAAGGAGAAGTAACCACTGACACTGCAGAAATACAAACGATCATGAGAGATTACTACAAGCAACTCTATGCCAATAAAATGGACAACCTGGAAGAAATGGACAGATTCTTAGAAATGCACAAACTGCCGAGACTGAACCAGGAAGAAATAGAAAATATGAACAGACCAATCACAAGCACTGAAATTGAAACTGTGATTAAAAACCTTCCAACAAACAAAAGCCCAGGACCAGATGGCTTCACAGGTGAATTCTATCAAACATTTAGAGAAGAGCTAACACCTATCCTTCTCAAACTCTTCCAAAATATTGCAGAGGGAGGAACACTCCCAAACTCATTCTACGAGGCCACCATCACCCTGATACCAAAACCAGACAAAGATGTCACAAAGAAAGAAAACTACAGGCCAATATCACTGATGAACATAGATGCAAAAATCCTCAACAAAATACTAGCAAACAGAATCCAACAGCACATTAAAAGGATCATACACCATGATCAAGTGGGGTTTATCCCAGGAATGCAAGGATTCTTCAATATACGCAAATCAATCAATGTGATACACCATATTAACAAATTGAAGGAGAAAAACCATATGATCATCTCAATAGATGCAGAGAAAGCTTTCGACAAAATTCAACACCCATTTATGATAAAAGCCCTGCAGAAAGTAGGCATAGAGGGAACTTTCCTCAACATAATAAAGGCCATATATGAGAAACCCACAGCCAACATTGTCCTCAATGGTGAAAAACTGAAACCATTTCCACTAAGATCAGGAACAAGACAAGGTTGCCCACTCTCACCACTATTATTCAACATAGTTCTGGAAGTCCTAGCCACAGCAATCAGAGAAGACAAAGAAATAAAAGGAATCCAAATCGGAAAAGAAGAAGTAAAGCTGTCACTATTTGCAGATGACATGATACTATACATAGAGAATCCTAAAGATGCTACCAGAAAACTCCTAGAGCTAATCAATGAATTTGGTAAAGTAGCAGGATACAAAATTAATGCACAGAAATCTCTTGCATTTCTATACACTAATGACGAAAAATCTGAAAGTGAAATTAAGAAAACACTACCATTTACCATTGCAACAAAAAGAATAAAATATCTAGGAATAAACCTACCTAAGGAGACAAAAGACCTGTATGCAGAAAATTATAAGACACTGATGAAAGAAATTAAAGATGATACAAATAGATGGAGAGATATACCATGTTCCTGGATTGGAAGAATCAACATAGTGAAAATGACTCTACTTCCCAAAGCAATCTACAGATTCAATGCAATCCCTATCAAACTACCACTGGCATTTTTCACAGAACTAGAACAAAAAATTTCACAATTTGTATGGAAACACAAAAGACCCCGAATAGCCAAAGCCATCTTGAGAACGAAAAATGGAGCTGGGGGAATCAGGCTCCCTGACTTCAGACTATATTACAAAGCTTCAGTAATCAAGACAGTTTGGTACTGGCACAAAAACAGAAATATAGATCAATGGAACAGGATAGAAAGCCCAGAGATAAACCCACACACATATGGTCAACTTATCTTTGATAAAGGAGGCAAGCATATACGGTGGAGAAAAGACAGCCTCTTCAATAAGTGGTGCTGGGAAAATTGGACAGGAACATGTAAAAGTATGAAATTAGAACACTCCCTGACACCATGCTCAAAAATAAACTCAAAATGGATTAAAGACCTAAGTGTAAGGGCAGACACTATCAAACTCTTAGAGGAAAACATAGGCAGAACACTCTATGACATACATCACAGCAAGATTCTTTTTGACCCAGCTCCCAGAGAAATGGAAATAAGAACACAAATAAACAAATGGGACCTAATGAAACTTAAAAGCTTTTGCACAGCAAAGGAAACCATAAACAAGACCAAAAGACAACCCTCAGAATGGGAGAAAATATTTGCAAATGAAGCAACTGACAAAGGATTAATCTCCAAGATTTACAAGCAGCTCATGCAGCTCAATAACAAAAAAACGAACAACCCAATCCAAAAATGGGCAGAAGATCTAAATAGGCATTTCTCCAAAGAAGATATACAGATGGCCTACAGACACATGAAAGAATGCTCAACATCATTAATCATTAGAGAAATGCAAATCAAAACTACAATGAGATATCATCTCACACCGGTCAGACTGGCCATCATCAAAAAATCTAGTAACAATAAATGCTGGAGAGGGTGTGGAGGAAAGGGAACACTCTTGCACTGTTGGTGGGAATGTAAATTGATACAGCCACTATGGAGAACAGTATGGAGGTTCCTTAAAAAACTACAAATAGAACTACCATACGACCCAGCAATCCCACTACTGGGCATATACCCTGAGAAAACCATAGGTCAAAAAGAGTCATGTACCAAAATGTTCACTGCAGCTCTATTTACAATAGCCAGGACATGGAAGCAACCTAAATGTCCATCGACAGATGAATGGATAAAGAAGATGTGGCACATATATACAATGGAATATTACTCAGCCATAAAAAGAAATGAAATGGAGGTATTTGTAATGAGGTGGATGGAGTTAGAGTCAGTCATACAGAGTGAAGTAAGTCAGAAAGAGAAAAACAAATACAGTATGCTAACACATATATACGGAATCTAAGGGAAAAAAAAAAAAAAAAGGCCATGAAGAACCTAGTGGCAAGACGGGAATAAAGACACAGACCTACTAGAGAATGGACTTGAGGATATGGGGAGGGGGTGGGGTGAGATGTGACAGGGTAAGAGAGTGTCATGGACATATATATACTACCAAATGTAAAATAGATAACTAGTGGGAAGCAGCCGCACAGCGCAGGGAGATCAGCTCGGTGCTTTGTGACCACCTAGAGGGGTGGGATGGGGAGGGTGGGAGGGAGGGAGATGCAAGAGGGAAGAGAAATGGGAACATATTATATATGTATAACTGATTCACTTTGTTATAAAGCAGAAGCTAACACACTATTGTAAGGCAATTATACTTCAATAAAGATGTTTAAAAAAAAAAAAAAATTTGTATGGAGACACAAAAGACCCTGAATAGCCAAAGCAGTCCTGAGGGAAAAAAGCGGAGCTGGAGGAATCAGACTGCCTGACTTCAGACTATACTACAAAGCTACAGTAATCAAGACAATATGGTACTGGCACAAAAACAGAAATATAGATCAATGGAACAAGATAGAAAGCCCAGAGATAAACGCACGCACCTATGGTCAACTAATCTATGACAAAGGAGGCAAGGATATACAATGGAGAACAGACAGCCTCTTCAGTAAGTGGTGCTGGGAAAACTGGACAGCTACATGTAAAAGAATGAAATTAGAACACTCCCTAACACCATCCCCAAAAATAAACTCAAAATGGATTAGAGACCTAAATGTAAGGCTGGACACTATAAAACTCTTAGAGGAAAACATAGGAAGAACACTCTTTGACATAAATCACAGCAAGATCTTTTTTGATCCACCTCCTAGAGTAATGGAAATAAAAACAAAAATAAACAAATGGGACCTAATGAAACTTAAAAGCTTTTGCACAGCACAGGAAACCATAAACAAGACGAAAAGACAACCCTCAGAATGGTAGAAAATATTTGCAAACGAATCAACGGATAAAATCAAATGGATAATCTGCAAAATATGTAAACAGCTCATGCAGCTCAATATTGACAAAACAAACAACCCAGTCCAAAAATGGGCAGAAGACCTAAGCAGACATTTCTCCAAGGAAGACATACAGATGGCCAAGAAGCACATGAAAAGCTGCTCAACACCACGAATTATTAGAGAAATGCAAATCAAAACTACAATGAGGTATCACCTCACACCAGTTAGAATGGGCTTCATTAGAAAATCTACAAACAACAAATGCTGGAAAGGGTGTGGAGAAAAGGGAACCCTCTTGCACTGTTGGTGGGAATGTAAACTGATACAGCCACTATGGAGGACAGTATGGAGGTTCCTTAAGAAACTAAAAATAGAATTACCATATGACCCAGCAATCCCACTACTGGGCATATACCCAGAGAAAACCACAATTCAAAAAGACACATGCACCCCAATGTTCATTGCAGCACTATTTACAATAGCCAGGTCATGGAAGCAACCTAAATGCCCATCGACAGATGAATGGATAAAGAAGATGTGGGACATATATACAATGGAATATTACTCAGCCATAAAAAGGAACAAAATTGGGTCATTTTTTGAGACGTGGATGGATCTAGAGTCTGTCATACAGAGTGAAGGAAGTCAGAAAGAGAAAAACAAATATCGTATGTTACTGCATATATGTGGAACCTAGAAAAATGGTACAGATGAACCGGTTTTCAGGCCAGAAATTGAGACACAGATGTAGAGAACAAACGTATGGACACCAAGGGGGGGAAGCTGCGGGGGGGCGAGAGTGGTGGTGTGATGAATTCGGTGATTGGGATTGACATGTATACACTGATGTGTATAAAATTGATGACTAATAAGAACCTGCTCTATAAAAGAAAAAAGAAAACGATAACATTCTTTTCTCCCAAAAAAAAAAAAGAATAACCCAGGGAATTCCCAGGTGGTCCAGTGGTTAGGACTCTGCACTTCCACTGCAGGGGGCACAGGTTCAATCCCTGGTCGGGGAGCTAAAATCCCACATGCCACATGGCGTGGTGTAAAAAATAAAAAATAAATTAAAAAAAAAAAAAGAATAATCCAGATTTGTTTTAAAAACATCACTCCTCAGACCCAGGAAGCCCAATAAAACTCAAGCAGTAAAAATGAAAGAAATCAACACCTAGACATACCATAGTGAAACTGTAGAATAACAAAGACAGGAGATAGTTTTAAAAGCAGGCAGAGCCCAATCACTTACAGGGGAAGTGCAATAGATGTTCCTGACGGCTGACTTCTGAATGGCAACAACAAAAGCCAGAAGACAGTGAAATAAGCCCTACGGTGTACTGACAGGAAATAACTGCCAACCTAAAATTTTTACTTGGTGAAAATATCTTTCAGTAATGAAGCAAAATAAAGATATTTTAAGATAATTACTAACAAAAACATTTACCAAAGGATGTCCTTTAGGCAGAAGAGACATTGTTTTTTTTACTCGAAAAAAGAAGAAATAGAAGCAGCAGCCTTGGTAATTTTGAATCCTCACTGAAATCGGCTTTCAGTTGAAAATAACATCTCAGAATAGCCTCCTTTATGGAGGACACTTATTCAGGAATTTGTTTCCTTAAACTGTTAACAACTTTGAAAGTACCAAATTACAAACCACTAGATGATCATTGTTTCTCACGCTCCCATCAAGAGGAACTGTTTTCTCCCACCCCACAGCCATTCCTCTGTCAAAGATTTAAGATATATTAATGACACAAGTAAAAAAATGAAACATACTTTCTAGAAATTAAATATTTTAAATACCATCCTTTTCAACAATAAGTTTTCTAGGGTAAAATACCCCAAAACAAACAAAAACAACAACACAACAACCTTAATCCTTTCTAGGATTTGATATCTATAGCTTTTAAGACACTGTTTCAAATTCAGCATCCCAATAATAATCACGAATAAGAAAATTCCAGCATGCACATGTACTCTATTTTTAACCATTAAATTCACAGTTTATCTTTACAAGCAAACCCTGAGAGCCAGATCAGTGTTTTGCCTCAAAACTGTATACATTAAAAAACAAACAAATCAAAGAGGATAGCAGCACCAGCATAGTTTTTGAATCTCTCCAAATCTACGTATAAAACCAGACAGAGCAACTAGACAACCACTGGATAACACCACCAAAAACCCAAGAACAACATGCAGAGCCAATCTATGTGACAGGGTACCTTCATCAAAGCCAGAATACAAGTAGGTGAGGAAAAACTGCCAAGAGCCATACAACCTGCATGGTGCCTATGGCTGCGCAGGAGAAAGCAGAAGAAACGGCAAGTCATCAGAGATGTGACGAGGAAAATCCCACAGTAGCCAATGGGTATCACCGGAAAGCAGAGAATTACAGTGTGAGAAAGCATTGAAAACGGGAAGGAATTCTGCCCACTTTGCTGGTGAGTGTATGTAAGGGGCCCGCAGTGAGAGAGTATAAAGGCCTTAGAACAGTCTTGCCCTATGAATTCTTTACACTGACCTGCCAGGGTTCCCTTCCAGAACACAGACCCTCACCAAGGAGAAACCTCAGAGGATGAAATCAAACTCCAGAAAACAAGGGACAAGAGAGAAAAGGAGAAGGAGTGGAGGGGAAGAGATGCCGGCAATCTGAGGAAGCAGGAGGCCTATTTTTTTTTTCTTTTTTTTTTTTGGCCGCAGGGCATGTGGGATCTTAGTTCCCCAACCAGAGATCGAACTTGTGCCCCCTGCAGTGGAAGCACGGAGTCTTAACCACTGGATGACCAGGGAAGTCCCAGGAGGCCATATTTTTGAAGCCTACATGAGTACAACTGAAGAAAGAGTTCTGTGAAGTTACAGAAGCTACCCTGGGCCATGTCTCTTTCTAAAGGTTAAGTCATGCTCAAAATAAGCCTGCAACAGGCCATTTCAAAAGGAGGTTAGCGGAATTAAGAAAATGATTCATGAGAGAATAAAATAAATCAGAATCAGCAAACTCAGATGAGGTAGAGAAGTCAAGAAACAACTAAAACAAAAGAAAAAGGCAGTTCAGAAATGAACACAAGAATACTTAAGAGACAAAGAAGATGAAAAGGAAGAATTTAATTAAAAAAAAGAGATAGAAATGATTCAAAAGAAAGTGATAAACACTGAAAATGAATCCTACAAACAGATATATTAAGAACTCCTAAAGAAGAAAAAAAAAGTAAGGGCACAGAAAAAAAAATAGCAAAAACTTTAAGAAAAATTTCCTGAAATTAGAAAAAAAATTTTTGAAGCTACATATTGAAAGAACACACCCCATACCCGAGAATACTGACCCATAAGGAAACACCAAGATATATTCTGGTAAAATCACTAGATACTAAAGAAAAAGAAAAAGAAAAAAAATCCTTGGGTACCTAGGCAGAAACAACAAGTAGCTTTCAAGGGAAAGAAAATTTGACTATCATCAGACTTTCAACGGTAATGCCTATTCCAAGAGAAAACAAAATAACATATATAAGATACTCAAGGAAAACAAAAGTGAACCAGATTTCATATCCAGCAAAATTGACTTTAAAGTCTAACAGGCAATGACAAACTGTCAACAATATGCAAAAACTAGGCAATACTGTCCCCAAGACCATTTCTTTAAGAATCTAGTAGAGAAAAAGCTTCATTAATCCAAATGACTAGAGAGACACTGAACATAGAAAGCATTAAACATATAGTTACTTGTGGAAGTGAGTATATAATAGACACATGCTCTGATAATACAGAAATAGTACAACAACTTTAAAACTGGGAGAGAAACAGGAAAAGCAAATGTAAAAGCTATTTTTTTTTTGACCTGGTCTCAGTAATTCCATTGGTGATGGTAGCATTAGTCTTGTTATTTTGAGACTGCCATGTATAAGAGCTGGGATAAAATAAATGAGTAATTATAGGTTATTCTGATTCTATCATCCCCTGTGTCCTTGAGAACAGGATTCTTGATGTGGAAAGAAGGAGATACATGTAATACAAAAACAGGCTAAGTTATAAACCCTAACATAGAAACATCGGTATGAACTCATAGAGCATTTTATCATAGCTCTGCCCACTGAAGAGGCCTAGAATCAGTGACCAACCTTAGGCAATGAGCACACCTAGAACCTAGACAGGGTCCTGGAATACTATTTTCTACTAAAAGGTGCTAGTGTTTCTTAAATAAATGGCTGATTCCAGGCCAGGGGGTCATTATAGAAAGCAAGGAAGCACTGAAAGACGACTAGGGTTACTTCAAAAGGACTCAGGACAGTTGCCTAAGGCTCGGGGTGGGAATGAGGAGGGATTGCAAATGGGCACACGGTTCCTTTTGGGCTGGTGGATATGTTCTGCACGGGGATGGTGGTGAAGGCTGCACGACTCTATAAATACACCAGAAAAAGTTGAATAAATTGTACACTTAAATGGTGAATTCTGTGGGATAATAAATACCTCGATAAAGCTGTTTTAAAAAGAGAAGAAAAAAAGAACTCACAAGAACTTAAAGAGGCACTCAATACCCCAAAATAGGAAAATTTGACATTCAAAAGGTATCATGATCCCAAGTGAATAAAACCCATAAAATATTTTTAAATCCATAGGTTCATGAAGATAATTTTTAAATCTGGTGATTATACAAATCTACATTTGTGATAAAATTGCATACATCTAAATACACACATACAAATGAATAGGTATAAAACTGCTAAAACCAGACAAAGGTAAGTGGGTTGTGTCAATTGTCAATTTCCTGGTTGTAAAGCTGTACTATAATTATACAAGATGTTATCACTGAAGGAAACCGGGGGAAAGGTGCACAGGATCTCTGTATTATTTCTTACAACTGCATGTAATTTACAATATTCTTTAAATGTTTAATTTTTAAAAAAAGAAACCTAATTGGTCACTTTAAAAAAAAAAAAGAAAATAGCAGATGAGGGAACCACCTCTTTACAAAAGTATCTCAATAAATAAATGAAAAAAAACGTATTAGATTATGAGACTCTTCCCACTCCCAGTGAATTAATGGATCTAGGCACTGAGCACTAACAGCAGGTGATATCACAAAAAGAGGGAGAAGCAGACATTAGCTGCCTCGTAGTGAAAGAACACATCACTATCTGAGGTCTTGCCATAGGGTCCAAACACGAGTCTGATCAGGCCTGGCGATCCAGCTACCAACTTGCAGGACAGAGAGGACAGGTGAGCTGTACTGTGACAGTGCAGGCAGCAAAATTCAGACTGTGGGAAAGCCTACCGCTAAAACAACCTGGATTCTTCCACAGATGAATTGTTAGGGAAAAAAGGGGGGCAAGAGCCAGGGACTAGGGAGGAGCAGAGTAACGGAAGGGAAATCCATAGATTAAAAGAGTCTTAAAAGACACAAATTTCCTTTAAATAGACAAGAATAAACATTGGTAGTCTTGGGATGCACACCCGGCAATATTACTATAAAGAAATGCAGGGAAGCATCTACTTTAAAAAGCAAGACAGTGGCTACTTCAAGGACAGAGGGGGTGGCGATGAGGATGTGGCTCGTGGATGGGGTCGCTGGGAAGGGAGCAAAATCCTAATTCTTGACTTAAGGGAAGGTTACGATCATGTTTGTTTTAAAATAACACAGTAAAGCTACTCATTTGCTTTGCGTGATGTTCTGTATTTGACTTTTCTTTTACAATAAAAAGGCTTTTTCTAATAAGGAAAAGTTATATCACTAGTGTTACCTGTCATAAGAGAACACTTATGACATTTAAAATAATTACATTTATTTTAAACAATTATATGAAACATTTAAAATAATTACACGATAGTAAACATCTAAAACAACTATGTGAAAGTAAACAATCTTATAAAATAATCACATTTTAAATGTACATACAGATGAACCTATTTGCAAAGCAGAAATAGAGACACGGATGAAGGGAACAAACACATGGACACCAGGCGGGGAAAGGGAGGGTGGGATGAATTGGGAGATTGGGATTGACATATATACACTACTATGTATAAAATAGATAACTGATGATAACCTACTGTATAGCACAGGGAGCTCTACTCAGTGTTGTGTGGAGATCTAAACAGGAAGGAAATCCAAAAAAGAGGGGATATATGTATACATATAGCTGATTCACTTTGCTGTACAGCAGAAACTAACACAACATTGTAAGGCAACCATACTCCATTAAAAATTTTAAAAGTAAATAAATAAATAAAATGTACACAAACATAAACCATATTATTAAATTCCAGCCAGCCACTGAAGCCTGAGGAAGGTTCTGAGGCCTATTTTCTATGTTAAAAAGGAGATTAACAAGTGGCGCGGAGTGTTAGTGACAGGTCAGCGCTCAAATGAGATTTTCTTTTCAACTTAATCAGGTCTTGAAAGAGCCCTGAGACAATGTGATTCAGGATTATCTTACGTTTGGCCATGTACCACCTTAAGCCATCTGCTTCACTTAAAGTCACCTCGTGGACCATCTCCTATCCTACACTTCTGGAAACACTGGGTTAAAAACAGGTCTGGTGCATTAGGGTATGCCAAGACCTAAAAACAAAAACTTAGCTCTCTCAGATCACCAACAGATTCATTTCACTTGTTCCAACCCTTTCTAAACATGCTTAAAAGGTTTGCTTTTCCATTACGAGCATTTAAGCGAGAGACCAACACTACGACCCGGTAAGAGCTGCTTATCCTCATCCTAGTTACCAGCACACACACTTCACTATGGACTTAAGAGGGCACCGTCAGAGCCTAGTAATAATCTGCCTCTGCCTTTATGCCTAATGTGCTCAGAGGTTCTCAAGTGACAGGAGGCCTTGTCTCGGAAAGCACAAATTACAAAAATAAGTGCAAAGGCCCTCCCCCAGCTGAACTCCCCATCATAAAACAAGGCACCACATCCTGAGCTACTGGCTCATCAACACTAAGCCAATCTGACCTCAAAGTCCTTTAAAAAAAGGGGGGGGGTATCAGATTATATAACAGACTTATAATATAAACTTGTAGCAAGCAAAGAAAGCTCTGAAATTCAGATGGAATTCAGTCATGTTTTTAAAACATTTTTCTAAAGTACATACATAAAAGTGGCCTGATTCTCCTATAAATGACTGGAGAGCAAATCTGCTTTTACCTCATCTTTTCCCCCCCAAGTTTTGCCACGAGTTTGAAGAGAAAGCAAACCCGAGCCAGGAATGTTTTAATTTTTCTGGCACTGCTGCTCACAAGAGAGAATAGTGACCCCAACACATAAAGATGAGATTCAGGCAGGAGTTGAAAGGGAACTTGTAAAACAAAGGAAGATTAGTGCTGAATTCCTGTCTTCGATGTCTGTATCTTAATCAGTCTCCCTTGGGTCAGCTGACCCCGTTTCCTTTCCTCTCTTACCACCTCCTGCTTCTTCTGTGTCCTCAGCCATCCTTGTTTTGTGAACCCTCAGGTTCCCAGCTTACCCACACTCCTTTCCTTGTATATTTTGCTTTCTCATGAGACATGTGAGTAAACAAATTCTCAAATATACGCAAACCTACTAAACTGTCTGGAACAGAAATCCCAAGTTCCACTCACCACACAGGGGCTTAAGGAGACCTAGTCCAGTCTCCATGATTTCCCTGGACCCCTTTATGAGAGAAGGTACACCCTGGATGGTAAGGACCAGGTCCTGGGTTCAATTTCCTGTGTACATCCACAGCAAACGGCCCCTTTCATAACTACTACTCTGATCAAGTGAATCCAGGAATTTAAATAGGAAGCTCTCTCTCCATACCAGAACCTGATAAGACCAAGACTTTAAGAATAGAAGTAAAAAACATGCACATTTAACCCTCCATTCTAGAAATGGCTATGAGCAAAAGAAACCCAGAAGTGTCTAAAGCCCAGCTGAGCTCCACTTATACTCAGGTGCACAAGATAGAAGCTCAAGTCAGACCCAACACTTCAGATACTGTCCCAGGTTCGTGCCATTTTCCTCAAGATAAGGTGCCCTGGTTCCATAGGCCTGTTCTACGGGCAAATCTATAGCAGGAAAATGGTGAGGCGTTTTGGGGGGGCGGGGGGGCTGGTAGTTTGGATTTTTCACCCAAGACCTTTCCAGTGAGCAATAGAGAAATATGAGAGCCTGTTTAAACATTACTTACTGCCTGTTGGATATCAGACTTCACTTGCTCACTCAACATGCCTTCAAAGACAAAGGAGTCACCAAACTTCTCAGCCTAAAGGAAAGGAAGGAATTAAAAATCCAGAAAAGGTTGTAGTAACATATTTCACATGTGCCATTTTCTCTGTACGCTACTAAAGTGGTTCTTCTTGTCCAAATGAACTTAAATTTGTCTTATAACCTCCCAAAGGATTCAGAAATGACCTAAAAGCATCTGGCTTCCTGTTAAAACAGGTTACTGTCACTTACAGAGACCATTTTTATTTAAGGCTCATTTAGCTGATAAGAATGCAGACTAGAAGAGATTAGCTATTGAGACTGTGACTGTTTCTGCTGATGGAAACACATCTCCCCAAGTATTACAAATGACTTTGGAAAATAACAGGATTCTTTACATGTCAGATTACGTAATCAACATTTGTCCTTTGTTCTGCTCCTGGAACCTAACTAAAAGAAGTAAATGGCACTGTTTGTTGATATTCTGACACACTCTACTAAGGTGTCCACTGTGCTTAGACATCTCAAGTGGCCAATTCAAGCACCAGATGGAAATCTGTATTTTAATCATTTTTATTTACCATTACTGTCTCAAGTCCATATCTACCCGGTTTTCTTCGTTGCATATAACCCCAGTTCTGGAAACACCCAATGTAGTCTCTTGGTCTCCATGATTCTACTCTTCTAGTTTTCTTCCTCCACTTCAGACTCCTCCTTCTCATCTCCTGAAATACATGGGCTCTTCTTCTTGCCCCTAAGACACTGTTGCTCCCCAGCGCTCTGCCCTGGCTCTCTGCTCTTCTTACTCCACACCAGTGGCCCTCAGGCTTTGTGCAGTTGAGATCACCTGGCCAGCTTGTTATAGCTACACAGCACTGCTCCCCAAGCCCAGAGGCTCTGATTCTGTAGGTCTGGGGTGAGGCCAAGGAACCTGCCCGTGTGAACATATAAGCTGGTGATTCTAATACAGGTGGTCTAAGAGATCACACTATGAGATACACGGACCTGCTGCTGGACAAACTCTTGAAATCCCATGATTTTAACCACTGCCGGCATTTCAAATGATGCTCATATCTCCACCTCCAGTCCTCTCCTCTCCTCACCACATGATATTAACTGCCTACTAGATCCCTGTATTTCCAGCCTTATGAGCACCTCAAACTCCTTTTCCTGATTAGAGCTCATCATCTTTCTCCACCCCAGCTCGTATTTCTGTATTCCCTTGTGGCATCACCATGCCTGAGAACCCAGACCATTCCTTCACTCAACAACATGTACCAAACACCTATCAGATGCCTGGCTTTCGGCTAAATGACAGAGATACAAGGTCAGTATTACAGAGGCATGGTCTCTGTCCTTAGAGCACTCACATATGGGGCCACAAACAGAAGTCAAGTCAAAGAAAGAAAGGAAGAATATAATTACAACTTTACCTGACCTTGTTAAGGCAGAGAGTATAGAGAGAAGCCTCCTTTTGATAGGGTGGGCAGAGGAAGCCTCCCTGAGAGGGATATTTAAGCTGAGATGACTCGAGAATGAGAAGGAGCCAGCCATGCAAAAAGGGGACAGGCAACGGGGTCAGGAAATTCCAAGCAGGGGGAAAGTATGGGCTGCACCCCCAAGATGGGAAAGAGTGTCAAGTCTGCAAAGAATAGAAACAAGAACAGCAGGGCTAGAACATGGTGAGCAAGGGAAATGTGATATAAAATGAAGTTGGAAAAATGGAAGAAAAGAAACGTGAATGCCATAATAATAGGAAGCATTTTATCCAAAGCAGGGGTTTTAACCCTTTCTGTGCCCTGGACCCCTTTGGCAGTATGGTGAAGCTTAAGGACCTCCTTCCCAGAATGAAATGTTTAAGTGTATAAAATAAAATCAATATAATTACAAAGAAAACTAGTTATATCAAAATATTAGTAAAACAAATTTGTGCTATAGTAACATATACATATATGTGTGTATATATATCTATACATTAAGTAAAAATATGTATAAATAATACATTAAATAAGATCTAGTGGCAGGTCTCATAATTATCATTTCTAAAGTGAGGATGAATACAAACAACAACAATAATGGGATACAAAATGTCTGTGATTTCTATTGGTGATAAAGTCATAGGCACTGCTGCCACTACTGTGGTATGTTGTCTATTCCTAACTGAAGGAAATGCTGAACTTCAGTTAGAGGGTAATAGAAATCCAGATGCAATATTTCCTCATCCATGCTCCTAGATGCCCTAAACTCTGCTTATTCTATTTAGTCTTGATGGGAACCCTAGTCTAAGGGAAGCTTCTTGCCTTAGAAGCCCACTTCTAACTTCATCAGACTACTGAGGAACTTGACCTGAGAGTATCCTCGTGAAACAAAAAGAACAGCAACTTCTTACTACAAATAGGTACAAAAAGACAACTACTTTGTATATTTTAAGAAATTCCAAAGAAATGCAAAACCAAATTTGGATGTTGTTTTGCTTTCAGCATTCGCTCTGAATTTTTTTTTTAAAGAAAGGAAGATGTTCTGGCCTGGAAAAAAACAAAAACAAGGACAGGGACTCCACAAACTGAAGGCAAGGGTAGGGTAGAGTCCTTTGGTAAGAAAAAAAATGGGAAACCTACACAACAAGGATATTTTAGACACTCACAGAAACTTTCATAAACGAGAAAGCCTCTCTCTTCCTATTCCCGTTTAGGACAAACATCCACTTTCAGAACCTTGCTCTGTGATTCAGTGACCCCAGGATAAAGCCTGGAACTGCCAAAGGAAAGCTTATGAGTCGTCAGGCACTGGAATAAAACCACAAAAATGAAAAGCTGCACTTCTGCATCTATTACTTATGAATTATGCAATGCTTCTGGAACATCCAAACTATAATTTTTTGAGAGGGAAAAGTGGCCTTACTTTACACGCTATCATCTCAAAAAGCCTGAGAGGGCAGTGATGCTCTCTGGCAGATGAAAGCACTGACACACTAGAGCATAATGGTTAAGAAGACAGGTCCTGGGGTCACACTGGCCAGGCTTGAATTTCAGCTCCGCCGCTAACCAGCTGTGGGACTCAGGGCAAATCACTTTGCTAATCCCCAGTTTGCCACCTGAAAAATAACCTGCCTCACTGGGTTGCTATGAGAACAAAAATTACATGAAATATACATAAAGTGCCTATCACAGCACTGGGCACATAGGAAAAAGCGGTCAACTGATAAAGTTCTTCCTCCCCATCCCAAGCCCATTACCTCTGTCAAATAGCCAGTTGAGTTCACAAACTTCTCAAATTCAGCATTACTGACTTCATAGGCATCCATGTAAAAGGCATCAAGAGCAACTCTCCTCGCAGGTGCTTCCCCATCCTGCTTTATCTGAGGATCGTCTGTGCCCATTGTAAATACTCCGGCAGGGATGGGGACCATCTGCAGCAAAAGGGGAAACACGGGAAGTCAGGCCATCACCGCCGGAGTGAACCTGGGTCAAGTGTAGAGTGCCAGCACACAGTAAGCACCCAACAGCGAGCCAACCTCCGCCACAAAAGCCACTGTGAAATGAGTAAAATCATGGCATATGCCAATGAATGATTAGTCACAAAAAGAAGTGAAAATTCTTTAGGGTAGTAATTTCTTTAGGAAAAACGCTACATAATACACATCTGCACACGCCATGGAAACAGGTCTGGAGCAACAGTCACCAAGCTGCTAATGGCTGCAGTGCAGAGGCAGGGAGAATATTCCACTTCCTTATACATTTGTGCATTTTTGTCCTTTATTATATCCATATTTCTTTTGAATTATTTTTAAAAGCAAATATAAAAATGCCAAATACATATTTTTTTTTAACTTTTTTTTTTTTTTTTTTTTTTGGCCACGCGGCATGTGGGATCTTAGTTCCCCGACCAGGGAAACCCGCACCCCCTGCAGTGGAAGCGCAGTCTTAACCACTGGACCACCAGGGAAGTCCCCATATATAATATATTTTAAAACCCACTGAGTGAATCTAGGTTCCCAATGATAATGGAAAAGACTTAAATCATTGAAATGGAAAATCTAAAAGGTTTACTAAAGGACCACGTCTTGTCCTTATTTAATACCTTATTAAAACTCTAATTGTTCCTATCTACTGTTTCACATAACCTCTAAACACCAAGAGGGCAGCAACTGAGGCTGCTCTGTTCACAGGTTTTCCTAGCACTAAACATAAGATATGAGGATCACACCGAAAATTTTCAGTTAAGAAACACAGGTCCATCCTCAGCATCACTGGGGAAATCCCAACATTACAGCGGTCATCCAGTTTTACTGGGTATCCTAAATATATATCCCTCTGTCCTCTCCCCTTTCTTTTCCTCGATTAATGCTGTAGCCTCACAATTGTCTCCTTGCCTCCAGTCTCATCCCTTCCCCTCTAAGCCATCAACCTCTCCTCAACCTTCCTTCCTCCATCAACCTTCCTTTCAATCATTCATACAACAAGTATTTAAGCCCTTACTGAACTTTCCAAAACATCTGTCCTCTGTATCCCACACAATTTATTGAAGCTCTGCTTGGAACAGAAAAAGACTGGAAACAACCTAAATATTTTTCAATATTGGAATGATTAACTAAATTGTGGGCCACCCAGAAAATGGAAAATTAGGCAGCCATAAGAAAAGGAAAAGAAGGAAAACAACAGGAAAAAAAAGACACTTTTAATATACTGATATGGAGAGATCTCACCACGATAAAGAGGAAAGTGAACAAAGCAAGGTGCACCCTAGAAAGCATGGTGTGTTATCATTTGCATGAAAAGGAGTTGGGCGGGAGAACATAGATTCACATATTTTTTTGGATTTGCTTACATTTGCAGAACACGGCTCTGGGAAGATATTCAAGAAACTCATGCAGTGGTTGCTGAGGGGAAGATTATTACGTAAGTGGAAATTTTTTCACTATACACCCTTCTATAGAATTTTTTTTAATTTTAAAACCATGTAACGTACTCTATTCAAAAAAACAAACAATGAAGTGTCAATCTGATTATACCACTTTCCTACTTAAATTCTTCAGGGATCCCCATCACCTTTGAGGGTAAATCTCTCAGCATCAGAGCCTAATCTCTCCCCATCTCTCTCACCCTGTACTCCACCTGCACTTCATCTCTTGTGAATAACATCAATGCTCAAGGATCACCTCCTACAGAAGAAGGCCTTTCCTGCCTGCATTTCCCTCTGCTGGCTGGGCATATCCCCCTCATTTGGGATCCTCTGATAAACACCTCTCTAAACAACTGGCACACACTGTACATACTTTAATGGCTTTTTACCTGCCCTAGATCCCAGGCTCCTTGGGGACCAGAAATAAAGTTTTCACTTCTATATCCCCAGCTCCTAGTATGGTGCATAATTCATGGAAGGAAGGAAAGAAGGAAGGAAGGAAGGAAGGTAGGAAGGAAGTGGGGGGGTGGATGGATGAAGAAACTTCATTGACTGAAAGAGAGACATCACGGATACAATGAAAAATGTATCATTTGAATTATTCCTAATTATAAAAATTCTCTTTTATAACACCATCCCAGACATGGATAGCTTGTCTGCATCACAGTGAAACTTGTTTAAGAGACTCTGCTCAAAGACTGAACTAGGTTCACACGTTATTCTCATTATTCTCCAAGCATCTGGGACACAAGATTCCTCAGTCGAGATGAGAAGTCAGAATTTTAAGCAGCTCTGCAAAGAAGCAGAAAAATAGAAGCCTGCAGACGAAAACTTAACATGATTATTAAAATGATCTAATAAAAGGTTTCATGTTTCCTAAAGGACTTAAAGAAAAAAAAAAAAGCTTTCCAGCAGCAGACAAGTAGGTCCTTTTCTGAGAACGGTTGTTCATCCCAAGGTGCAAACACAAGGCCTACAGGAAACTGTGCCCATTGTACCCAATGAAGTTTTACAATTATCTCAGTTTTTCATCCCACTCTCCCTCAAGGTGAGCAGCAACAATGCTAATACAATCACAACTTCCACTGTGGACTCCTGGCCTAATTTTTTTTTCTTTCATTAACCATCAGAGATAGCCAGCAATGAATAAGCCAAGTTTCCATTCTGGAGCCTATAGATAAAAATAGCCTGCATGGCTCTGACTGGATCATAATTCCCAATTTACACTAATGAAGTGAAGTCTCTGTCCTACAAATGTAAAATGTCGTTCTAGTGAAATCCAGAGCATCAGGTCTCACTCTCCTAAACCAAATACAAAGAACCATTTTGATCAAGTCTTCATGAAGGTCCAGATTCAAACAATCCATTCCTCCTTGGAGGTAAGTTAAAACCCCTTCTGCCACATCAGTTTCTGCCACTGCCAAGCAAGCCAAAAGGACAGGTGAAGTCAAAGCAACTCTCTTATCACTAGGACCATATTTGGGCTACACACTCTGGCCAGGTGCAGTGGACGTCTATGATTTTTGCCCACCTGGCACCCATTCCCTCCTGTTCTTGTAAGGGCAAGTGACATCTCTTTGAAAACCACTTCTTCGCCTAAGTACATGTCTCAGGTGGAGCTGGATGACGCTGCCCCACGCCCCCTACTCCCCCCCCCCAACACACACACCCCGCCCCGGCCCCATGACTCAGGCCTAGCCAATTACCACATTCTTTTGACCACAGAGATGTAATCAGGGATAGGCCCACGACCCAATCAAAGTTAATCTCAGAACTTTTGCTGGAGCTATGAGGGAAAGAAAACTCTCTTTCTCTTCCAGCTCTTTGATCATTAGGAGAAGGAATACTACCTAAAAATGAAGCCAACATAGAAGAGGAGCTGCCAAGAGGGAGCCAAAAAGAGAGATCTGGAGATGCTGCCTGAGGCCCTGCATCCAGCTGTGTCTGGGGCCATATCTGCACTTGAACTTCCCAGCCATGAGAGCCCATAAATGTCCCTACCCACACTTCTTTATCAGCCTACTAAGCTAGTTTTAAGAATCTTTTCTTTCACTTGCTTCTGTGGGACTTTTGTTTTACACACAAAAATGAAATAAGTTTATATGCAACTCTTTTGTGTAGCACTTCTCCTTTTCCCTTCCTTCCTCTCCTCAAACCTAAGTAAAAAGCTAAAGGCTCCGGAGAAAGCTGGGTGAATAACAAGAGAAGCAAGCTCCCCGGATCTGCCCACAAACTGCTGCCTTATCTATCTACGCAGGGCTTACCTACCTATATCATCCTGTCACTCTACTGATACTAATCATGGATGAAATGGCATTAAAGTTCCTTCAAGCCCTGGGATTTCATGATTCTATTCAGCCTCAGTTGTCACATCTGTAAAGTGGGGCATAATATCTCACAGGATCCTGGGGAGGATGAGATACAGCAAAAAGACTGCTTTCCAAAGGTTTCTTTAAAAAGTATCTCATACCCTTAATTCCCCTGGCAGTTTCTCAATATTGTACCCAACAAAAAAAGGTAAAAGATCATTCCAGAAATTGTTACACGATGCCTCAATGTGTAAAGCACTTGGAGGATACAAACATTAAAAGAGGCCTAAATAGTTGCTTCCCGTGTAGAAAGAGATATCAATTACACAAGTAACACTACTTTACAGAAAATATACAAGTTTCCATCAGACATTGACAAAATGCTATGAGGATTTAGAGGATAGAAACACTACTTCTTCCTGGAGGAAAGGGGTCATAGAAGAGATGGTATTCAATCGTGTCTTGATACCTGGGTAAGCATTACCCGATCAAACTATCCTCAGACCGGAAATTGACTGACTTTACCCACATATACAGAGATACCACATACAATTTTATTGTCTCATGATCTTCAATGCCTTTTCAAACAACTCTTTTAAAAGATACATGGAGATTAAAACATTTTGATACCTTTTTATAAAGTAATAAGCTGTACAGAACATTGTTAGAATAGTTTTCTCAATAAGCACTGTATATTTTTTAACCAGAGGGAAGTTAAGTAAAATTTAAAAATATCTATATTGTTTCCCAGACAATTCTTACTGCCATAACTTTCTAGTGAAACCTAAATTCCTTGAGGGTAAAGCCCAGTGCTATTTACTTCTCTGTAAATAGCACTTGCCAAGTGTTCATTAAATTGATCAAAATATTTTTTAAAAAAGACTCACACCTAAAAAGTGTTACATTAAAAAGGGTGAACATGTCACCCCCAGAAACCTTAAACTACTTACATATCCCAGAACACACCATGCACTTGTACAATGCTTCGTTTGTACCCATGCTATTCTCCTTCCTGCAATGTCCTTCAATCTGCCCTTCCATCCCCAACTCCTGAAAATGTCTCCTCCAAGGCCTAGCCTAATGTGGCCTTTTCTTTGAGCACTTCATGACTTGTCCAGGAAAAAAGAATCCCTTCTTCCTCTCCAAGTACTTTGTACATACTCCTACTATAGGACTGTCACTATAGAAAAATGATGCTTGCATATAACTGTGATTATGTGTGTGTGTGTGTGTGTGTGTGTGAGAGAGAGAGAGAGAGAGAGACAGGGAGAGAGAGACAGAGAGAGAGAGAGGTCTACCAACAAGTCAATGCCTTGAGGGTAGGGCATAGGTCTTTCTTTTCTTTAAGCCCAGAACACAGGACAGAGTCTTATATAGTATGTGTGCCAAATAAGTATTTATTGAATTAAACTAAATAAACAGGAAACAAAAATAGATTCAGTACAACCTCAATCCAAATCCCAGCAAGTTATTTGATCGATATCAACCATACAATACTCAAGTTTATACGGAGAGGCAAAAGACCCAGAAGAACCAACACAACATCGATGAGAAAAACAAAGTTGGAGGAAAGACACTATGCAACTTACTATAAAACTACAGTAGCCAAGACATGTATTGGTTAAAGAACACCCAAATAGATTAATGGAACAGCGGAGAGAGACCAGAAATAGACCTCCATAAATATAGTCAAATGATCTTTGACAAAGGAGCAAAGACAATACAATGGAGCTAAGGCAGTCTCTTCAACAAATGCTGGTACAACTGGACATCCACGTGAAAAAAAAAAAAAAAAAAAGAATCTAGACGGAGACCACTCTTCAAAAGACAATGTCAAGAGATTGAGAAGATAAGCAACAGACTGGGAGAAAATAGTTGCTGATGACACATCTGATAAAGGACTGTTATCCAAAATAAACAACTCTTAAAACTCAACAATAAGAAAACAAACAATACAATTAAAAATGGGCCAAGGACCTTCCAAAGAAGATATACAGGTGGCAAAGATGCTCAGCATGTCAACCAAAAAATGCAAAATTAAAACAAGATACCATTACATTCCTTAGAATGGCCAAAATCTGAAACACTGACAACACCAAATGCTGACAAGGGTGTGGAGCAACAGGAATTCTCATGCGTTGCTAGTAGGAATGCACAACTGTACAGCCGCTTTGGAAGACAGTTTGGTGATTTCTTACAAAACTAAGCATACTCTTCCTATATGATCCAATAATCACATTTCTTGGTATTTACCCAAAGGTGTTGAAAATTTTATGTCCACACAAAAAACCTACACCCAGATTTTTATAGCAGCTTTATTCATAATTGCCAAAACTCAGAAACAAGCAAGATGCCTTTCAGTAGGCGAATGGATAAACTGTGGTACATCCAGACAATACATTATTATTCAGCACTAAAAATAAATGAACTATCAAGCTATGAAAAGACACAGAGGAAACTTAAATGAATATTACTAAGTGAAAGAAGCCAATCTGAAGAGCCTACATACTGTATGATTCCAAATACAAGACATTCTGGAAAAGGCAAAACTTATGGAGACAGTAAAAAGATCAGTGGTTGCCACTGGGGAGCAGGGAGAGGGATGAAGAGGCAGAGCACAGAAGATTCTTAGGGCAATAAAAATATTCTGTATGATACTATAGTGATGGACATATGTCGCTGTACATTCGTCCAAACCTATAAAATGTCCAACACCAACAGTGAACCCTAATGTAAATTACAGTTGACTCCTGAACAACACGGATTTGAACTGCGAGGGTCAACTTATACGTAGATTTTTTCAATAGATACATACTTCAGTACTACATGACGTACACTTTGTTAGATCCTGGAATGCAGAACCACAGGTATGGAGGGCCAACTGTAAAGTTATACAAGGATTTTTGACTGTGCAGGGGGCCAGTGTCCCTAACCCACATGTTTTTCAAGGGTCAACTGTATAGACTTTGGGTGATTATGATAGTGATTATGATAGTCGGTGTAGGTTTATCAATTGTAACAAATGTACCACTGTGGTGGAGGATGTTGATAATGGGCAAGGCTATGCCTGTGTTGGGGCAGGAGGTATATGGGAAATCTCTTTAACTTCCTCTCAATTTTGTTGTGAACCTAAAACTGCTCAAAAAAATAATCCTTTTATTTAAAAAAAGAAAGAAAATTTAAAAAATAAAGGGTTATCACTACGACCATGTATCTCACATAATATTGGACTTCCTGAATTCAGAATAAATGACTAAGTGTCAGAATTAGACCAAAGTCATCTGCACATGAGCTAAAACATCTGAAACCAAGGAAAACAGAGCGACAAAGAACAGCCTCCTATGAAGTCCTTTGTCTTGATAAGAAGTCTACTTCAGGTTCAAGCATTAAGTTTAAGAGTCCTTGAAGGCTTGTGAGCTGTGTTCTCAACAACTGCTAGTTTACTAATAACTTGGGATGCTGCCAAACATTATAGAAACTGAGTGCAAGGGAAGATAAACATAAAATAAATGCACATATACAAAATATAAATTAATTAATTATATATTTTTCCTTTTATAAAATGAATGCAAGAAAGATGACCCATACAATACTCAGTCCGGACGTGAAACCACTCTAAAGGGATGAAAAATGTATATCTTATAATGATACGTACATCCCATTCTGGAATCAATAGGACATTGGAGTATTTAAAATGAGGAGTGTTCAGTACTGGCCAGAAGGTTCTCGGCAAAAGTTTGACACAGACCAATGTACATGCAAATAAGACAGCGCCCCTGTTAGTTACAAAGCAGATAAACAGAGGGCTTTCCCTGCAGGAGGAGGGAGAAATTGATTATCAATTACCATTCAAGTTATAGAGGAATTAAAATCAAGTATGGCCAACACACACTACAACTGTAACCAAGGCTCCCCACCACACAAAAGATAAACACTAATAATGCAGGGCATCCTCTGAGGAACAACAGGAAAAATTTTAAAGGCCAGTAATTATACAGGATGGAGAAACAATGAGAAGTCCAGCTACCAACCTCCTAACACTCTATACCCAAGTCCAAAATTACGGTCCTGACTCCCCTCCCTCTCACAACCTAGCTGGGGAGAGACACCAACAGACAAGTATCTTCAGTAATGGTTATGTCAGAGCAAACAGGTACAACTATGGCAGCATATGGAAATACTGAAGGGGAAGGAAGGAAAGAGGTCAGGTAAGGCCTGCAGGAGGATGTTACCTCTCACCTAAGTCCTGAAAATTGGTCAGAATTAACCCACAGGAAAAAAAAAAACTGGGACGGAAAAAGCTGGAAAGGGTGTACTAGTATTCAAGAAGAAGAACTTCTTTGGGAGTCAACAGATCTAAGTCGTTTTCACAACCATACCAATATGCAAAATACCTGGAAGATGGTAAGAACTAAGGTACAGTTATTATTTTTTTGTTTTTTGTTTTAATTAAGAACTAAGTAATAGTTATTATTAATGTTATTATTTACATATCCTAGCACATAAAACATTCAGGCACTGTGCAAGGTATAGATAAACGATAGTAATAAAACAACTACTGTTTACTTAGTCTTTCCCATGTACTAAAGTGCTAGGAATAGCAGAATAAATAAGACAAGTCCTTGTCCTCAAGAAGCAGAGTCTACTGTCAGAGACTACTGATAAGTAAACAACAAGGTTAGAGACACTGACACCCAGTGTCCTGATTCCTTCACAATTAATGAGAGGAACGCAGGACTTAAACCCACATCTATCTGACTTAAAATTCTGAGAACCTCATCAAGAAGACAGGGTGCAAGAACGAGGAAGCAGGAGATAAGAGGTAAGAAAAGGAGAGACAACTGTCCTCAAACCAAACTCCCTAATGCTCAGCATTACGCAGAGCCCCAAGACCCAGCCGTTTCGGAGGGCGGAAGAACTTCTCATCAAACTGGATCTGCAAGTGCGCGATTTGGCAATGTGATTATAATCTTTACTTGCCTTTCTCTAACCCCTTGCCTTACCCATCCCAACCCTGTCGAGGAACCCGGCGACCCCCACCCGTCGTTAGGGAACCAAGAGAGCACCTTGGTGGGCGGGAATGGCCGCTCTCCGGATACCGAGCCCGGGGCGTTCGCCTCCCGCGAGTATCGGTGCGCGGCCGCCGAGCTGCCATGGGCCCCGGGCCGCTGGGGAGTGCCACAACCGCACGAGCCCGCGAGGGACGCCGCGCCCGCCTCGGCCCCGGCCTCTTCGCCCCCCGCCGCCCGGCCCAGCAGCAAGAGCAGAGGCAAAGAGAGACCAAGACCGAGCCCGGCGCCTCGTCCTCGAGCCGGCCCTAGCGCGGGCGCAGCCATCTTGTCCCACGAGCCATGTGACCCTTTGGGTCACGTGGCCCCGCCCTCCTTAAAGGGGCCAAGCTCTAGGCTGACTTCAGTGTCCCTAAGAGTTGCCCTCTTTCCACCTCTCTCCAAGTACCTCTCCTTTAGAGCCTTCCTCCTTGGCTCTCCTGACGTGAAAACAACAAAACCCAAAAAGTCTTGGCCTTCCGCAGCCTGTGCGCCCCATTATTATTTTTAGGTTGAAAAAATTATAATCGAGTTTATTGAGCATTTGTTATGTGCCAGGCAATACACTAGGTGAGCACTTTATTTTTTGAAATCTCATTTAATCCTCACGAGGACCCTGAATGTTGAGTGCACAGAACAATTAAGTGATCTGCCCAAGGTCACAAGGCAAATAAATGTCAAAAGACGAGACTTAAACCCAGCCACACTGCATCTCTAACACATACCTTCAGACCCTGAGTTTTAAACCATTATGCTGTAATGTAGGTAATTCAATAAGCTTCCCTTAACAGGAAAATGGAAGATAAACGTGTTGAAGGACACCTCACCAAGGGATACAGTTAGAGAAATCCCTACTGTGGCGGCTCTCAAAGCGTCGTCCCAGACCAGTAACATCAGCATCACCCGGGAATTTGTTAGAAAGTCAATACCCAGTCAGAATGTCTGGGGACAGGACACACCAATCTGTGCGTTTAACAGGTTCTCCAGATGATTCTAAAGCATACTGATGCACACTAAAGTTTGAGAACCACTGTTTTATAAGACCCAATTTCTTCAGGGGGAAAAAAAAAGGCAAAACAAAAACCAGAAAGAGGGGGGACCTATAGATTAAATATGACATCTCACACAATTGTAGTATATATGAACCTTATCTAAAAACTGATTCAAACCTACTGATCTCAAATTTTTTAGGATAATCAGACAAATATGGCTACTAAATCAAGTTATGATATTTGATAAAATTAAGAATTACTGTCAATTTTGTTTTTAGTTTTTTAAGAGTGATAATGGTATTTATGGGTATGTTTTTTAAAAGAATTCCTTCCTTTGAGATATATGTATTGAAATAGATGATAGATAGATAGATAGATAGATAGATAGATAGATAGATAGATAGACAGAAAGACATGCTGTTGCCAAGGAGTTGCTTCTCAAAATACAGTGAATGGGGGGGGGATGGCTAGAGATGAAACACAATTGGCCATGAGTTGGTCATTGTTAAAGCTGGTTTATGGATTTTTGAGTGGTTATTGTTCTATTCTTTCTAGGTTATGTTTGAATTTTTTTAATATAAAGGAAAGTCCGTGGTGATCATTTTGCTATACATACAAATATGGAATCATTCTGTTGCACACCTGAAACTAATGTAATATGTCAACTATATCTCAAATGAAAAAAAAAATCAGGTGAAAAAAATTTTAAGTCCTTCCATACTTGCTATTTTACAGTTTGCCAAGAGCTTTCACACATTTTCTCATTTGACATCACAACCCCTTGGCAAGAAATCTACTGTTACCATACCCATTTTACAACTGATGAGGCTAAAAGACCAATGCTTTAACCAAGGTTTTACATATTAACTGTGCACAAATATAGATTCCAGGCCAGAGATAATCTTTGTCAGTCTCTTTGCAAGTGTTCAATCTCAGCACAAGCCTGCTGCCCTACCGAGCCCTTGAATTCCTTTGATTGATGGTCCTGCTACACTATTAGGAGATGAGCTTCATGAAGGCAAGGATCCTGCCTATTTGTTCACCATTGTATCTGCAAAATTAGGCCAAGACCTGGCACTTAATAAACACTTAGTGAATATTTATTGAGTTAATGGAAAAATGAATGGCAGTAATCATGACCTCTTTCCCTTAAAGAGAAGCAAATTGTTGAGAAAATAATACAGATTTTAGACTCAGAAAGAGCTGTGTTTAAAGCCGGCCACTTACAAGAAGCATTCACCTTTCTAAGCCACTATTTCTTCATGTGTGAAACGGGGATAATAATAGCACCTTCTTACAGATTTTATGAAGATTAAGTGAGATAGAGTTGTAAAAGTCTTAGCATTTCACAATACCTCAAAAAAATGTTTGCTATTATTAGCCATCATTATCAAAGATGGAAACTTTGTTGATTCTCCAGGAAGTATCAACCTTCTCTCTCAATTCATTAAATAGTTTCTTATTGGTCACTAATCACTGAGTAAGTGGGAAAAAATGATGAGAAATCCGTAGGTGAGAAGGTCACGCTAGGAATCAGAGTTAAAAGTACAGCTCAGCAATCAACTCTACACCAGTTAGGGCAATTTATCTAGACTTTCTCTCACGCTCTGACTCCCACTTAAGTTCCTTCTGCTGGTCTTCTTGCCCCTCCCATCTAAGGAAGCTAGATGAAAGACCTCAGACCTGACAGTGACTTCTGTGTTCACTAAACAGCAAGACCAGTGTGACTGCAGTAGAATGAACAAGGGAGGGGGGAAAAACAAACGAGGTCAGAAAGTAACAGGGGGCCAGATTATGTAGGATCTAGTAAGCTTTTACTCTAACTGAAAGGCAGTGTCATAACACAGTTTTGAGAAGACATCTCACACTTTTCCTGCTAATCAGGGTCAATTTCCCTGTCAAGTTATAGGCTCCTTGTCTTTCCTGCTGGTCCCTGAACACACGGAGTCCAAAGTGCCCTGATAGCAGTCATGGCTTGTAGTTCAATGGGATCTTTCCTGTGCACAGAAAGAGTGTACTCCTTTGAGGACCAGGACGAGGCAAGCCTCTGTTGAATTGCTGAGTGATGCTGGTGCCCCTCTGCCCCGTGCATGCCTGACAGCCTTGGCACCTAGCATCTCATGAGGGCCCTCCCGGGGAATACAGTCCTCAGTGGGTCTTCTGGCCTCTCAGAATAAATCCAAACAGCATTTTTACTTCCCTGAGCTATCAAGTCCTTTCTTCTATCTGCCTCAGCAACCCATGCATTTCACCTTCATTTAGAGTAAGCCACTGCTTTCTCCCAGCTTCTAGATCCACTCTAGCAGTGAGTCTGCCTCTTTCCCTGGGGTCCTTGCCAAGGTATGAAATCCCAAGTCCTAAGTGAGAACTTCCAAGTCAGTACATTCTTGCCCATCCATTCTTGTGTTTGGGGCCCTTAATCAAATACCCACACAGTTCAGGCCCAAGGTTACTCCCCTGGCTTTGGTTCATATGTGTTAGTTAATTCCTTTGTAAAACAGATGTATTGAGATATAATTCACACACCACACAATTTACCCTTTTAAAGTATATAATTCAATGATTTTTCATATACTCACATTATTATACAACCATCACCACAATCTAATTTTGGAACATTTTTATCATCCCCCCCAAAGAAATTCCAAACCTCATTAACAGTCACTCTTCATTCCCTCATCCCCACAACCCTGCCCCAGGTAACACCCACTCGACTTTCTGTCTCCATAGACTTGCCTATTCTGGACATTTCTTGTAAATGAAATCGTAAAATATATGACTTTTTGTGTCTGCTTCTTTCACTTGGAATATTTCTGAGATTCATCCATGTTGTAGCACAAATCAGCACTTCTTTCCTTTTTGTGGCCAAAATACCAAATTTAATTCATCCGTTCATCAGTTGATGGACATTTGGATTGTTTCCACTTTTTAGCTATTATGAATAATGCAGCTATGAACAGCGAACGAACATTTGTCTACAAGTTTTGTGTGGACGTATGTTTCATTTCTCTTGGGTATAAACTAGGGGTGGGATTGTTTAGTTATATGGTAACTCTGTGTCTAACCTCTTGCGGGAGCTGCCAAACTGTTTTCCAAAGCGCCTGTACCAGTTTACATTCCCATCAACAATGCCTGAGGGGTTCTACTTTCTCCATCATGCTAGTTAATTCTTGCATTTCCTTTAGAGTAAAATCTCTTTTCTCCTTTCTGAGGCCCAGCATTTCCTCAGTTTGGCTATACTGGGATTTAACTCTCCTTATAGTCTGGCAGGCACAGAGGAGGTGGGGGCACTGCCTGGGGTGAGGGGGACCTTCCGCGTCTTCCCACGTGGAGGAACTGCTACTTCTCCAAACTCAATACTAGTTCTCTGCAGGCTCTGGGGATCAGAGAAGTCTGCAGAGCCACATTAATCAGGGGCCTCCACCTACATGTTCCTGCCCCACGTTTTGGGTCCCAGGTTTTTCCAGTCTGATCCCAGACTTTAGCATAGGAAGCCTGCCGTGGCTGAGCATCCAAACATCTCTGGAGCTCTGGATTCTAACAATAAGATCATTAGCCTGACACTCAGCTCGACCTGCTCTTAAACAGCTACCAAAGAGCCCCTTTGGCTCTCACATGTACTTTTTAACTGGTTTTTTAGCTGCCCTTGTTTCTCTTTGTCTCTCTGTAGGGTGTCAATGCCACTTGGTAATAACCAGCCAATCCCATTATTCTTGGATCCATTGTTCCTCTACATCTTTCAAATTCCCAAAATCAGCACACTGGTGTAGACGTTCCTTTCCACATGGACATTTTTCCAGGTCAGCACCAGTAAAAATTTTAACAGTTGGGCTGCCACCTTGTGCCAGGGGCTGTCCGTACCCCACATACCACTCAAGATGGGGGTCCTCTGAGGAGGAAGAACAGAGCTGGAGGAATCATGTTTGCTGACTTCAGACTGTACTACAAAGCTACAGGATTCAAAACAGTATGGTACTGGCACAATAACAGACACATAGATCAATGGAAAAGGATAGAAAGGATAGAAAGCCCAGAAATAAATCCACACACATATGCTCAATTAATCTACAACAAAGGAGGCAAGAATATACAATGAGAAAATACAGTCTCTTCAATAAGGAGTACTGGGAAAACTGGACAGCTACATGTAAAAGAACGAAAATAGAACATTCTCTAATACCATATACAAAAATAAACTCAAATTGGATTAAGACCTAAATGTAAGACTGGAAACCATAAAACCCCTAGAAGAAAACATAGGCAGAACACTCTTTGACATAAATCGCAGCAGTATTTTTTGGGGGGAATCTGTCTCCTAAAGCAAAGGAAGTAAAAGCAAAAATAAACAAATGGGACCTAATTAGGCTTGGAAGTATTTGCACAGCAAAGGAAACCATCAACAAAAGACAACCTACTGAATGGGAGAAAATATCTTCTAATGATATGACCAATAAGGGGTTAATATCCAAAATATATAAACAGCTCAAACAACTCAACAACAACAAAAAAAACCCCGATTAAAAAATGGGCAGAAGACCTGAACAGACACTTTTCCAGAGAAGACATGCAGATAGCCAACAGGCACATGAAAAGATTCTCAACATCATTAATCATCAGAGAAATGCAAACTAAAACCACAAAAAGATATCACCACACACCTGTCAGAATGGCTATCATCAAAAAGAACACAAATAGGAATGTTGGTGAGGATATGGAGAAAAGGGCACCCTCATACACAGTTGGTGGGAATGTGAATTGGTGCAGCCATTGTGGAAAATAGTATGGAGGGTTCTCAAAAAACTAAAAATAGAATTACGATATGACCCAGTAATTCCACTCCTGGGTATATATCTGGAAAAAAATGAAAATACTAATTCAGAAAGATACATGCACCCCAATGTTCATAGCAGCGTTATTTACAGCAGCCGAGATATGGAAGCAACCTAAGTGTTCATCAGTAGTGGATAAAAAAGATATATATATATATATATATATATATATATATATACACACACACATACATATATATATATGCACACACATATGTAATGGAATACTACTCAGCCATAAAAAAGAATGAAATTTTGCCATTTGCAACAACATGGATGTATTTGGGGGATATTATGCTAAGTGAAATAAGTCAGAGACAAATACTGTATGATATCACTTATATGTGGAATCTAAAAACTAAAACAAACTAGTGAATATAACTAAAAGGAAACAGACTACTGATACAGAGAACAAAGTAATGGTTACCAGTGGTGAGAGGGAAGGAGGAGGGGCAAACTGCCATGTATAAAATAAAGAAGATACAAGGATATATTGTACAACACAGGGAAAACAGACACTATTTTATAATAACTATAAATGGAGTATAACCTTTAAAACTTGTGAATCACTATGTTGTACACCTGTAACTTATATAATGTTGTACATCAGCTCTATCTCATTAAAAAGAGATGGGCATCCTCATTGCCAGCCAGGCACTGGATGACCCAGTCCTCAAATCCCATCTTATCACCTGCTTTCTCAGACCACTTCCAGTACCAACTCTGTCAGTGTGGTTCATGTCAAAAACAGACACCTCCAAAACAAGAAATATAGGTCAATGGAAGAGGATAGAAAGCCCAGAGATAAACCCACGCACCTATGGTCACCCAATCTATGACAAAGGAGGCAAGAATATACATTGGGGAAAAGACAGTCTCTTCAATAAGTGGTGCTGGGAAAACTGGACAGCTACATGTAAAAGAATGAAATTAGAAACTCTCCCTAACAGCATACACAAAAATAAACTCAAAATGGATTAAAGACCTAAATGTAAAGCTGGACACTATAAAACTCTTAGAAGAAAACATAGGCAGAACACTCTTGGACATAAATCGCAGCAAGATCTTTTTTGACCCACCTCCTAGAGTAATGAAAATAAAAGCAAAAATAAATAAATGGGACCTAATGAAACTTAAAAGCTTTTGCACAGCAAAGGAAACCATAAACAAGACGAAAAGACAACCCTCAGAAAGGGAAAAAATATTTGCAAATGAAGCAACGGACAAGGGATTAATCTCCAAAATATACAAACAGCTCATGCAGCTCAATATCAGCAAAACAAACAAGCCAACCAAATTATTACAGAATTATTAGAGAAAAGCAAATCAAAACTACAATGAGGTATCACCTCACACCGGTCAGAATGGCCATCACCAAAAAAATCCACAAACAATAAATGCTGGAGAGGGTGTGGAGAAAAAAATGGAATCCTCTTACACTGCTGGTGGGAATGTAAATTAATACGGCCACTATGGAGAACAGTATGGAGGTTCCCTAAAAAACTAAAAATAGAGCTACCATATGAACCAGCAATCCCACTCCTAGTCATATACCTGGAGAAAACCATAATTCAAAAGATACGTGTGCCCCAATATTCACTGCAGCACTATTTACAATAGCCAGGATCTGGAAGCAACCTAAATGTCCCTCAACAGAAGAATGGATACAGAAGATGTGGTACATATATGCAATGGAATATTACTCAGCCATAAAAAGGAACAAAATTGTGCCATTTGCAGAGATGTGGATGGACCTAGAGACTGTCATACAGAGTGAAGTAAGTCAGAAAGAGAAAAACAAATATTGCATAATACCGCTTATATGTGGAATCTAGAAAAACAATACAGATGGTCTAATTTGCAAAGCAGAAATAGAGACACAGATGTAGAGAACAGACGTATGAATACCAGGTGGGGAAAGGGGGGTGGGATGAATTGGGAGATTGATTTGACATATATACACAACTACGTATAAAATAGATAACTAATGAGAACCTACTGTATAGCACAGGGAACACTATTCGTTGCTCTGTGGTGACCTAAATGGAAAGGAAATCCAAAGAAGAGGGGATATATGTATACGTGTAGCTGATTCACTTTTCTCTACAGCAGAAACTAACACAACATTGTAAAACAACTATAGTCCAATAAAAATTAATTTAAAAAGAATCAGATGCCAAGATGTAATCAGAAATGCAAGAGATGTATTGTTGGTACCACCTGTGAAAACTAAAGGGACAAGGGAATACAAAGGAATGGGCATTGAAAGCCTCCAGACCGTAATACAGATTTGAAACCTGTGAAAGGAAGGAGGCAGGAAGGTGCATTGAGCAGGAAAATCCTCTCTGTCTAGTGCATGTGGTGGTTAACTTTCTGTGTCAACTTGACTGGCCCACGAAATGCCCAGATATCTGGTCAAACATTATTTTTGGGTGTGTCTGTGAGGGTGTTTCTGGAGGAGATTAGCATTTGAATTGGTGGACTGGTTAAAGCAGAAAGCCCTCTCCAGGGTGGGTGAGCATCAATGTTATTAGGAGTTAGAAGAGAAGCTAGGACGGTGATTGTTTATATTATTCCTTCCTCTGTCTTCCCAAAGGCCCAGAAAGCATCTTTTACTTGCTCTGAACTTCTTTTGGTGCACTCTAGCTTCTTCCCATCTTTCTCTCCAATCACCACTGTTCAGGAACATCGGGAATATGAATGGATGGTAAGTTTGGAGAAGGAAAATGGTAGGCTGTACTGAAATTGTCACGGAGCTTGCCATGCCTCCCTCCAGCATTGCTAAGAGAAAAATGTCCCTCCCAGCACAGGTACAAAGGAGTACAGCTAGCGGCTTGGTTTACAAGAGCCGGCATTTATAAACTGTCTGAATCCGCAGCATCAGTAGCATTGGGGAACTTGTTAGAAATGCAAATTCTTGGGCCCCACCCCAAGCCCTCCTGATTCTGAGGGTGGGCCCACCAAGCATTGCTTTAAGTGGTTCTGACGCACAAGGCGGTTTTGCCTGAACTTCCAGTTACAGCTGATTGGACCAGGGATGGCCATGTGACTCAAGTACAGCTAAACCATAGGCTTCTGTGGGCTTGCGGTGGGCTGTGGGGAAAGAAAGAGGAGCTGGGGAAACCAGGTTTCCTCTCTGTGACAGCTGAACGGGAAGCAGTGATACCCCGAGTGTCAGCAGCCGTCAAAGCTGGACGAGGGCTGTGCCACAATGGTGAGGCCACGAAGTGTCCCGAGCAGGCTGGTGTCCGTGGCCTCAACACTAGTGCACAACATCATTCGGCTCTGAAGGTGGGAGAGAAGCAACATGAAACTATTTGAACAAGAGAAAAAGAAAAAAGCAAACAAAATGAAAATTTCTCTCGGTATAAATTTTTCTCATTGACTGCAGCACAAACTAGCAAAACTAAAAAGCCTCAGTTAGGGAATTCCCTGGCGGTCCAGTGGTTAGGACTTGGTGCTTCCACTGCCGGGGCCCAGGTTCAATCCCTGGTCAGGAAGCTAAGAACCCTGCAAGCTGCTCCACGTGGCCACAAAAAAAAAAAAAAAAAAAAAAAATTAAAAAGCCTCAGTTAGCAGACTTTCCAAATCAGTGATTTCACCACACAATGATGCTAAAGAATGCCTAATGAAAGAACCCCGTGGCAAAATGTTTCTGTCTCTTTGGACTTCTCATTTTTACTCTCTAAATATTCAGAGGAATGTGTTCTATTTTTAAAAAATACTCTGGAATGCTCATTTTAGATATTACATAAGTTGATAATTATAATAATCATAAGAACTAATCATTCTTGAGCTATTCCTAGGTACCAAGCAACGTTCTAAGTATTTCATGTTTTAAATTATTTAATGTCAGTTCCACAAGGGCAAGAATCTTCATCTGTTTTCTTCTCTGTTGTATCTTCGGTGCCTGGAATTGTGTTCAGCACCTAGTGGATACGCAATAAATACTTGTTGGATGAATTAAAGTGGATCATCACATAACCACTGGATGGAGGTGCTGTTATATCCATCTGGCTGACCCTCCTGGCTGTAAAGATGGAAAGTCAAATGAAATGATGGAGAAGAATGATTCCCAACTTTTTCAAGAAGATCTCAATTGGAAAAGTGAATAAAAAAAAAAATATATATATATATATATGGTATAAACATACATTTATATTTCAGATGCTCCTACAATAGAAGTTTTACTTTTAGTATCCACTTATTTGGAAAATGAAACATCAAGATGTTGCTTTGAAGGCAGTACATTAGCAAAGGAAACTGCGTATTAAATCACGTCAGTTCCTGTACATATATGAAAGGTTTAGAAATATATTACCTTTTTGAGCTTCAGGCAATGCTTAACATTTGAATGAACTCCCAATACTTGTAATCACTGGTTCCCCAGGGGTCTGTGACCCAAAGATTGGAGATCACTGAGGACGTAATGTCTCTCTGGGAAGATGTGCCTCACGTAATAGAGAGGTCCTGGCATCAGACTCAAAGATTAGCTTTGGGTCCCAGCATTTCTTTAGGAAACTTTAGGTTTAGTAATTAAGCTTCTACGCGCCTGAGTCTCCTACCTTGCCTACTTCATAATCATATTTTATTGAGACCAAATATATAGGTATAAGAAAGGAAATAAACACTAGCTGGTTTTACTAAGCTGTCACTTTGATTCTGCAACACATTTCCATATCTTATTGTATTGCTTCTGAATTCTGGTTGTATCTTGTGAGCTAGGGATACATATAATATGGTAGTGCTTCCTTTTCCCTCAAAAAAATTTTTTTTCAAAACAGGGTATATATTTCAGTAAATGGTCTTGGAATCAAGGAAACATGGCTTTGTATAGTCCTCTAAATGACAAATAATATATGAATTCATTTTCTCTTCTTGCTCCTATCTCTTGGAATTTGCAACTATAGTCTCCGAAAAAGAATGCTGTGCTCTGTGCTACAAGAGAAGATTCTGGTAGGCAGAATAATGGCTCCAGAGACGTCCACATCCTAATTTCAGAATCTATAAATATGTTACCTTATGTGTGGCAAAAGGGATTTTGCAGATGTGATTAAGTTAAGGTCCTTGAGATGGGGAGATTGTCCTGCTCGATCTAATTACATAGGTGAGCAGGAGAATGCCTCTTGGCTGTGGTCAGAGGGAGATGCGACTATTGAAGAATGGTCAGAGAGATGCAACGTTATTGATGTTGTAGATGGAGAAAGGGTCCACAAGCCAAGGAATATGGGCAGCCTCTGGAAGATTGAAAAGGCAAGGAGATAGATTCTCTTCTAGAGTCCCCAGAAAGGAAGGAATGTACCTTGGTTTTGGCTCAATGAGACCCATGTTGGTCTTCTGACCTATAGAACCATAAGATAATAAATCTGTGTTTGTTAAGTCATTAAGTTTCTGATCATTTTTTATGGCAGCAATAGGAAACTAACGTAAATACATCTTTCAGTTCCAGCATTATCACTAGAGGCAGGCTGGGAATCACAGCAGAAGGTCAGCACATGTACAGAGCATCCTTTGGAGTGTCAGACGATGTGCTTTGGCTGGGGACACATCTGGACCATGGTGAGTCTGAGTACCAGAGGGGGGACTCTGCACCTCAACCTTCACACTCGCTGTTCTCCCTTGTCTCTAGAAAAGTATGAGAGTGGTCTTGCATGGGGTCAGGGAGGAATTGGAGGGTGATGAAAACCACTTAGGGTTCAGGCACAGACAGAGCTCATATGCTAGCTGTTCAGGGGAATTCAGAGAAAGGTCAACCACCCAACCCCTGGAGATCTGTGGGCCTTTGGACCCAGGGGAAGTCTCGGACCTCCCTGTGAGAGACAGGAAGCCACAGGTCCCAGTCAGTCCCTGGCCAGGCAAAGTTCCTGGAGTCATTTCCCAGAAGACTTCCCAGTTCCCTCCTTACAGGTGTGATGGCTTTGTGCCTATAAAGCATAGCATGCTGCAGCTGATTCTCTAACTTCAGCATCCATCAGAATCATTCAGAGAGCTGATTAAAACACAGATTGCTGGGCCCCACTCCCTGAATTTCTGATTCAGCAGATCTGGGATGCAGCATGAGAATTTGCATTTCTAACAATTTCCTAGGTACTGCTCTTGCTGCTGGTCTGAGGACCACAGTTGGAGAAGCATGGATATAACGAATAAGAGCTTAGGACTCAGACAGCCCTTGCTGCTTACAAGTTGAATGATCTCGGGCAACTTACTTAAATTTTGGAATTCATCTGTCAAATAGGGTTAATAAAATCCACACTTTAGGACTGCGAAGAGGATTAAATAGAATGACCTATGTAAAGCACTTAACACATAGTAAGACCTCAATAAATGGTCTCTATTATGATGTGTTTATCATCATCATCATTATTATTAATGACAACTTACTAAGTGTAACATACAAGACACCACAGGCACATCCATAGATAAGCCAATGAGAGACAGTAAATGTCATCTCACAAACTGTCTTCCTACAACTGTCAAAACTTTCTCAAAGTCTCCCACCCACGGATTATCATTTAACTTTGTAACTCAAGAGGACTCAGAGGAAAGAGTTTGAATAAAACGCTTCACCCACAAAACAGAATGGAGAGGAAGCAGAAAGTTTTAAAATATTTTGAGAAAATTTGTCTAACAATAGAAAGAGGAAGCTCATTTGGGTGTGATGCAATGGCTATAGAAATGAATAAAAGTAAACTGGGCCAGGAGCAAATTAATTTGAAAATAATTGCAGAAAAGAAAAAGGAACTGTGCCGTGCTTGCTCCTCTGGGAAATCTGACAAAAAAAGTAAGGATTTTGGTGTTTTTCCCCTCCCATTTCTAGGATAATTGGTATTACTGTCATGTGAAAAAAAAAAATAAGTCAGCCATGGAATGACTCCACTGTTGCTCCTCTTTCAGAAATTTTTTCTCTGGGTCACAGCAACAGAAGAACAGGTTAGGTCATTGGGAACCCAGGACATTCTTGTGATTTCACCATGGAAAAGTGTCTCTTTACTGTTGGAACTTGGCTATATTGATGGACCAGCCAAAAGCTCAGTGGAATAAAACCTAACTAAAATAAATGGTGGATTTAATTTATTATAATGTGTATAATAAAATTTACAGAAATAAACATTGATATAATAAAAAGTAAATAGCATTAGGATTTTAATCTTGACTTCTGTTTAAAAACTAAAAATAAAGAGCTGGTTAAGAGACTAGGTAGAAAAGTTTGCTACTTTAATTTAGTAGTTTCAATCCCAAAGATCTGAGAGTCAGTGGACTTACCTCCTGCCTGGGGTCAGGAAGCCTGGTTTCTCAACCCCACATAGCCTTTGTGTGTCTCTATGAACTGGAAGAACCACTGAATCTTTAGATGTCTGTTCCTTCATCAGCAAAAGAAAGGACTGAGTAAATAACTCCTTTATAAAATTTCCACTATTGGGAATTCCCTGGTGGGCCAGTGGTTAGGATTCCATGCTCTCACTGCTGAGGGCCCGGGTTCAATCCTTGGTTGGGGAACTAAGATCCCGCAAGCTGTGTGGCATGGCCCCCCCCCCCCAAAATTTCTGCTTTCAAGTATCCTTTTATACAAACTACTTTTCAACTAAAGGACTTCACTGTGTAAACAGCTTTGCATAACCAGCTATTTGACTAAATGCCTTTGCGTGCAAGGAGTAAAGTTGCATTAATAGTAATAATAATAATAATAAAGACTGTAGTGTTAACTAATAGTCTCTCATTTATTGAGTATTTACTACCTGCTGAGCACTTAGGTGCATTGTCTCATTTCATTCCTTTAACAAGGCAGTGAGGGAAGTTCTATAATGATACCAATTTGGCTGATGAGGAGATTGAGGCTCAGAGAGTTTAGGTAAATTACTTATCTGAAAAGGGACCAATATAGGTCTTGCCCAAAGTCACGGGGCTGGTAAGTGGAATGCTGGGATTGGAAAGTGGGACTTGGACTTCTGCAATGTGACGGCAGTACCTCTGCTATTTAGTACTCGGTTACACTGCCTCACACAGTGGTGGTGGCACACTGCATGGCTATGAATGGCTTGGAATTAGACAAGGAAATTACCAGGACTTCAGACGGTTCTAGGTATTGGCCAACCTCAACTTTACTCCCAGCATCTCACCTTCTGGTGAGCATCTCCTCTGTGTTCCTCTCTGTTCCCTCACAGTTATTTCTGCTCCCTCATCACTCTGATTTGCACAGGGCTTGTCCAGCCCCTGTGACCTTGAAAATTTAGGCCTCACAGTCAGTTACTCTAGTCTCTCTGTTTCTTTATTTAAATCTAAAGAACATCAATTTCAGTAAAGTTGCCGGATATGAAATCAATATATAGAAATCTGTTGCATTTCTATACACTAACAATGAACTGTCCCAGAAATTAATAAAACAATCACATTTCCAATAGTATCAAAAAGAATAAAATAATGAGGAATAAATCCATCTAAGGAGGTAGAAGACCTGTACTTGGAGAACTATAAGGCACTGATGAAGGACGTTGAAGACAACACAAACAGAGGAAAGGTATATTAGGCTCATGTATTGGAAGAATTAACATTGTTAAAATGACCATACTCTCCAAGGCAATCTACAGATTCAGTGTACTCTCTATCAAAATAAAGGAGAATAAAGCTGGAGGTATCATGCTCCCTCATTTCGAACTACACTGCAAAGCTACAGTAATCAAAACAGTTAGGTACTGACACAAAAACAGGCACATAGATTAATGGAACAGAATAGAGAGCCCAGAAATGAACCCACACTTATATGGGCAATTAATCCACAACAAAGGAAGGAAGAATATACAATAGGGAAAAGACGGCCCCTTCAATAAATGGTGTTGGGGAAATTGAACCGCTCCATGCAAAAGAATGAAACTGAACTAGTCTCTCACACAGTTATAAAAATAAGCTCAAAATGGATTAAAGACTTAAATGTAAGACCTGAAACCATAAAACTTCTAGAAGAAAACCTAGGCAGTACACTCTCTGACATAAGTCTTAGTAATATTTTTTCTAGATATGTCTCCTCAGACAAGAGAAACAAAAGCAAAACTCAACAAATGGGACTCCATCAAACGAACAACATTTTGCTCAGTGAAGGAAATAATCAATAAAATGAAAAGGCAGCCTACTGAATGGGAGAAGATATTTGCAAATTATATATCTGATAAGGAGTTAATATCCAAAAATACAAAGAGTTCATACAACTCAACATCAAAAAATGAAACAACCTGATTTTTTAAAAAAAGGGTAGAGAACCTAAAAAGACATTTTTCCAAAGAAGACATAGAGATGACCAACAGACACAAAAAGATGCTCAGCAACACCAATCATCAGGGAAATGCAAATCAAAAAAAAACCCAATGAGATGTCACCTCACACCTGCCAGAATGGCTGTAATAAAAAAGACAACAAATAACAAGCGTTGGCAAGGATGTGGAGAAAAGGGAACTCTCGTGCACTGTTGGTGGGAATGGAAGTGGTGTGGCTCTATGGAAAAGAGTATGGAAGTTCCTCAAAAAATTAAAAATAGAACTACACTACAATCCAGCAATTCCACTTTGGGTATTTGTCTGAAGAAAACGAAAACACAAATTCAAACAGATATATGCACCCCTATGTTCATTGCAGCATTATTTACAACAGCCAAGATATGGAAGCAACCTAAGTGTCCATCAACACATGAATGGATAAAGAAAGTGGCGAATAAAGTGGAATATTATTCAGCCATAAAAAATGAATTCTTGCCTTTTACAGCAACATGGAGGGACCTGCAGTTATTTTTATAACTGTGTGAGAGACTAGTTCAGCTTCATTCTTTTGCATGGAGTGGTCCAATTTTCCCAACACCATTTGTTGAAGGGGCCGTCTTTTCCCCATTGTATATTATTATGCTAAGTGAAATGTCAGAGAAAGACAAATACTGTATGATTTCACTTATATGTGGAATCTAAAAATCAAAACAAATGAACAAACAAAACAAAACAGAAATAGAGTCATAGATACAGAGAATAAACAGGTGGTTGACAGAGGTGAGGGGTTAGGTCAGGGAGAGAAATTAGTGAGGGAGGTTAAGACGTACAAACTTCCAGCTGCAAAATAAATGAGTCACAGGTACAAAATGTATACTGTGGGGAGTATAGTCAATAATCGTGTAGTATCTTTGTATGGTGACAGGTCATAACTAGACTTATTGTTGTGATCATTTTGAAATACATTCCATGCATAGAAATATGGAATCACTATACTCTGTACCAGGAACTAACACAGTGCTGTAGGCCAATTATCCTCCAAAACAGACTAAGTAATTCAGTAACTAACTAACTCAGAGGAAAAAAGATCAGATGTGTAGTTACCAGGGGGGAGTGGAGAGGGAATTGGATGAAGGCAGTCAAAAAGTACAAACTTCCAGGGCTTCCCTGGTGGCGCAGTGGTTGGGGGTCTGCCTGCTAATGCAGGGGACACGGGTTCGAGCCCTGGTCTGGGGGGATCCCACATGCCGCGGAGCGGCTGGGCCCGTGAGCCACAGCTGCTGAGCCTGCGCGTCTGGAGCCTGTGCCCCGCAACGGGAGGGGCCGCGATGGTGGGGGGCCCGCGCACTGCGATGAAGAGCGGTCCCCGCACCGCGATGAAGCGTGGCCCCCGCTTGCCTCAGCTAGAGAAAGCCCTCGCACGAACCGAAGACCCAACACAGCCAAAAAAAAAAAAATAAAAAAAATAAAATAAATAAATAAAAGTACAAACTTCCAGTTATAAGATAAATAAGTATTGTGCTAGGGATGTAATGTACAACATGATAAATACAATTAATACTCCTGTATGTTATGTATGAAAGTTGTTAAGAGAGTAAATTCTAAGAGATGGCATCACAAGGAAAAAATTTTTTTTCTCTTTCTTTAATTTTGTATCTATATGTGATGATTGATGTTCACTAAACATTGTGGTAATCATTTCACGATGTGTGTAGAAGTCATTATGCTGTACACTTTAAACTTATACAGTGCTGTAAGTCAATTATATCTCAATAAAACTGGAAGAAGAAAACAGAACTAAGCTAAACATAAAAATAAGTCAGTTAGTTAATTAATTAAAGAGCAGCCATTGGCTCAGGTCACCTATTCACATGCAGCTGTACTGCTGGCTATGGTCCTGTGGTGTCTCCTAAATGGTTCAAAACACAGCAGCAGGGGCTGTGGATCAGCCAATATACTATAATAACGAATGATACTACCACTTACGTGCTTGTTATATTTGAGGCTTTTCCCTAGATTTATCTCCTTTAATCATTATAGCAACAACCCCATGAGGGAGACACTATATTGGCCCCTTTTCAGATAAGTAATTTACCTAAGTTAGTAAGTGGCAGGGTCCCAGGTTTCAAACCCAGCATTTTTCTCTTGTAATACCTTTACTGAGAAATCATTCATCTACTATACAATTCACCCATGTAAAGTGTACAATTCCGTGGCTTTTCACATAACCACAGAGGCGTACAATCATAATCACAATCAATTTTGGCACATTTTCACCACCTCAGTAAGAAATTCTATACCCTTTAGCAGTCCCCTCCATTCCCTCCCAGCAACCCCATTCCCTGCCAGGCCTAGGGAAACAATGATCTGCATTGTCTATAGATTTGTCCATTCTGGATGTTTTATATAAATAGAATCATATAATATGCAGCCTTTTGTGATTTAGCATAATGTTTTCAAGGTTCATCCGTCTTATAGCATGTGTCAGTAATTCATTTATTTTTATGGCTGAGTAATACTCCATTGTATAGGTAGTCCATGTTCTGTTTATCATTTTATCAGTTGATGGATGTTTGGGTTGTTTCCACTTTTGCCAATTATGAATAATGCTGCTATGGACATTTGTGCACAAGTTTTTGTAGGGATGTATGTTTTCCTTTCCCTTGGGTAGACAGATAACTAGGAGTGGAAAAATCTAGGCATTTTGACTCGACTCTACTTGCAGGCATGGTTGACTTATCTAGGATACAGATAACTTACTAGTTAGTATTGGCTGTATCTTAATTTAATAGAAAATTTTAAATGAATACACTTTTCTTAATACATGTAAATGAATATTAAATAACCAGGGCTACCTAGTTTGTTTATGATACTTTAGGGATCTCCAGTACCACTTTAACTGATCCTTAGAGACCCAGATATCCCATGCACATACATAATGTTAAGAAATATATTGATTTCATATGTTTATATAATAAATAGATGCCAAGTATCCACCACCTGCCAGGCGCTGTGGGAGGGACCGGGGAACCCATGGAATCAGAGAACCTAGCATTGGCAAATACTCTGAAAACAACCCATGCGTTCGAAATTCTACCCAAATCTTCCAGCTCTCTTTGCTGTTGTGTGCTTTATGGATGCCAACATTTGCCAGTGACATGTCTCTATCAGGGTGTTCCATCCTATGTACAAAAAGTTTCCTAAACTTCCCAAACAGGCTTCTTCTCTATGGGGGAATGATAGAAATGTATGACCTCTTCCCCCCTCCAAAATAGACTTTTAAGGCAAACATCATTGTTTCCTCATTTCTTCAAGATTTTTCTGCTTTTATTACATTTTAAATGAGATAGTGACAAAAAAATAAGATTATAATTTAATGGCTGCAATTAATCAAAACTTAATTACTTGCTGATTAAGAATTATTCCATGAGGGCTTCCCTGGTGGCGCAGTGGTTGAGAATCTGCCTGCCAATGCAAGGGACACGGGTTCGAGCCCTGGTCTGGGAAGATCCCACATGCTACGGAGCAACTGGGCCCGTGAGCCACAACTACTGAGCCTGCGCGTCTGGAGCATGTGCTCCGCAACAAGAGAGGCCGCGATAGTGAGAGGCCCGCGCACCGCGATGAAGAGTGGCCCCCACTTGCCGCAACTGGAGAAAGCTCTCGCACAGAAACGAAGACCCAACACAGACAAAACTAAATAATAAATAATAATAAAATTAAAAAATTAAAAAAAACTTCCGCCATTAAAAAAAAAAGAAAGAATTATTCCATGAAACACGACAGTGTTTTCCCTCTTTTACTTTGAATGTGGATTGACATGTCACCAAGTGCCGCTCTTGCTTCAAAACATGGTTCCAAAATAGGTTAGCATTATAAGAAGTCTTTTTTTTAAATAAATTTATTTATTTATTTATTTATTTTTGGCTGTGTTGGGTCTTTGTTTCCGCGCGAGGGCTTTCTCTAGTTGCGGCAAGCGGGGGCCACTCTTCATCGCGGTGCGTGGGCCTCTCACTATCGCGGCCTCTCTTGTTGCGCTCCAGACGCGCAGGCTCAGTTGTTGTGGCTCACGGGCCTAGTTGCTCCGTGGCATGTGGGATCTTCCCGGACCAGGGCTCAAACCCGTGTGCCCTGCATTGGCAGGCAGACTCTCAACCACTGCGCCACGAGGGAAGCCCTGCCCTTTTCTTTTTTAATATCGGTGCCTCTTCCCTTGTGATAATGTTCTGAAAATAAGCTAAGTGGAAGAGAAATAAAGGCTATTCATCTGAGAACCTAATTTCTTTTCTTTTTTTAAAAAAATTTATTTATTTATTTTTGGCTGCATTGGGTCTTCGTTGCTGTGCGTGGGCTTTCTCTAGTTGCAGAGAGCGGGGGCTACTCTTCCTTGCGGTGCGCGGGCTTCTCATTGCGGTGGCTTCTCTTGTTGCGGAGCACGGGCTCCAGAGCGCAGGCTCAGTAGTTGTGGCGCACGGGCTTAGTTGCTCTGTGGCATGTGGGATATTCCCGGACCAGGGCTTGAACCTGAGTCCCCTGCATTGGCAGGCGGATTCTTAACCACTGCGCAACCAGAGAAGCCCTGAGAACCTAATTTCTAACACTTATTTGGGGTCAGAATGTACACTTCTTTTTTTTAAAGCAAGGGCAACAGACAAAACACAAAGATCTATCTAATAACAGCTTTTCACCCTACTTCTCAAGCCAAGTGTACTTTTCCAAAATCACATGAACAGAAATAGTTTGCTTTTTCTGAAGGTCAAATGATCATTCAATTATGCACAAGTTAAAAATAATTAGTAAATTCTTACTGGAATCATTTTTTGGAAAGACCAGCTCTGTTTACTTGTTACTACGTGGAATTATTTTCATTGAGCCTTACTACATGTTTTTTTCATCCAGCTAGAAAACAGTATATTCAAAAACTCAGAAAGAAAGGCCTTGCTTTTCCTATGAATGGGATTCTTTTGAAACAATCTTTCTCTTCCAAATATCTTTATTTTTGATAATGAGAGTACAATCTGCTTGTTTAATTTTTTTTCTAGTGAACACTTATCTGCATAGAATCGCTCATTTGCATCAAGGATTGCCAACTTCATCTATTTCTCGAGGCATCTCAGGTGTTGAGTGAGACTTTGCCTTTAAAATAGATGCACTTTCTTCTTCCTCCTCCTACCCCTGAGAGGTAGCACAGTTATAAGTGTAATTAAAAGGGCTTGTTTGAGGGAGAGATGAATAGAGAAACTACTCACAAGAAGCTATTCCTCTCCTTCACTTGCTATATTATATTCGATATAAGTGTTTCCATGACAAAGAATCATCCTGATAATGTGTATCTTTATTGGAGAAATAGTCCCTTCTTTAACTATTTCATCACCCTAGATGGTGGTGAAGTAATTAAAGAAGGCCGGAGGACCTGGACAGCATCTAGGCGATTTCCTAGGTCACAGCTGCTAGGTCTGCAAAATATTACTGGAAAGAAGGACAATGAAGGAAATGGGATGAAAGACCATCTAAGGGCTACAACTTAACCATTAAAAAGCAGCCAATCTTCCTATTTGTTACCCTCTAAACACCACATTTGAAAGTCTGAAATTCCTTTGGAAGGAAGGTAATGATACAGAAAAAGCAGACAGCAAAACACTCTGCATTCTACTCAGTCTTTTCCACGCTTCCTGGTGCCCAGCTAAGCACCTGGTAGAGTATGTAGGTACCCATTAAATATCAGTTTAATACTGACAGCCAGGTACTTAAGTAGCCAATAAAGTGTTCCTATATAAATCCCTCTACTTTACTCCCCACCTCTCCAATCCCACTTCCCTGGGCTGACCCCCCCTCACTGATCTGTTTCTTGAAGCATTAAACTCAAACTCTCCATCTGGGTTGAACTCGTGATGCAGATTACCCATATCCTAAAACTACAATTAGAGGAAAATACTACTTTAATCTGGGAACAAAATTAAGTGGGAACAAAAGGAAGCAGTTAACTCTCTTGAGTCCAGATACACTGATATAACACGGGAAGTGAAAAAGCTGCAGGTTCTGCTTGATTGGTAACTGAATTAAGTAGATTTCAGTACTTGCTTTAGTGACCAGGTCTATTGATCATTAAATAACTTTCCCAGGAGAAGGGAAAAATGAAGTCTGTAAAAATTCTCAAGTTTTCCACTTCCCTTTTCTCATGCGTCATTTGCTTTGCTTTTCTGGTTGCCTTGAAAAGACCTTAAGTAATTGCAATGAATTACTCATAACTTGGACACCTTTGACACAAATATGCCTAGTTACAGGAACTAGCTTGTTTTACATTTTACCGAAAAACTTAAATGGAAATTGTAAAATAATTTATTGCACTTAACTATCACCTTCAAAGCTATGAAATAATTCTCCAGCATAACTGTGAAAGGATCACAAAAATGTTCATAGAAATATCTATAAATGTGGCAAGATTTTAGATCGTTTTTTGAGGAAGTAGACAAGTACCAATACATAAACAATTTTTTCAGATTAAATACATATGCATTTTTAAAAATTATTTTATTTATTTATTTATCTATTTTTGGCTGTGTTGGGTCTTCGTTTCTGTGTGAGGGCTTTCTCTAGTTGTGGCAAGCGGGGGCCACTCTTCATCACGGTGCGTGGGCCTCTCACTGTCGCGGCCTCTCTTGTCGCGGAGCACAGGCTCCAGACGCGCAGGCTCAGCAATTGTGGCTCACGGGCCCAGTTGCTCCGCGGCATGTGGGATCCTCCCAGACCAGGGCTCGAACCCGCGTCCCCCTACATATGCATTTTTTGAGAGTGAGTTTCAGACACCAGGAGATTCCACTTCTAAATACTTTTTTAGGGCAGGGGTCCCCAAACCCCCGGCTGGGGACCGGTACCTGTCCACGGCCTGTTAGGCGCCGGGCTGCACAGCAGGAGGTGAACGGCGGCGGGTGAGCAAAGCTTCATTGGAGGCTCCCCATGCGCCCATCCCTCGCATTACAGCCTGACCCATCGCCTCCCCGTCTCCGTGGAAAAACGCTTCCACGAAACCAGTCCCTGGTGCCAAAAACGTTGAGGGCCGCTGCTTCAGGGTATGCCTCCTAAGGACAAGGGCATTCTGCTACATAACCACAATACCATTATCGCACCCAAGAAAATGAATAATTCCATAATATTCTTTAATACACAACCTAGATTCAAATTTTTCCAGTTGCTGAAAAATGTCTTCCATAGATATATTTTCTTATTTCTTCCAATTCAGGATCCAATCACTGGTCACATGTTGCATTTAGTTGTAATGTTTGTTTTAGTCTTTTAAATCTAGATAGTCCTCCTGTGATTTTTTTTTTTTTTCCATGACATGGATTTATCTGAAGCGTCCAGACCAGTGGTCTTGTGGAATGCCCCATATTCTGGGTTTGTCTGACTGTATGCTGAAACATTTTGGACAAGAACTTTTCACATGTGATATTGTGGGTTTCTTATAGAATCATATCAGGATGTAAATAGTTTCTGCGTGTTCCAGTATTCTTGATGGTAAATTTGATTACTTGGTTAATGTGGGTGCTTGCCATATTTCTTCACTGTAAAGGTCCACTTTCCACTTCATAATTAGTGAGTAGTGTGGGAGGTGATTTTTAAGGACCATATGATATCTTTTTTCCCATCAACATTTCGCCCAGGAGGTTTGGCATTTATTGATATCTGTCTAAACACATGTTTACAGCAGAAGCTGCAAAATGGTGATTTTCTAATTTTATTATTCCTTCTACATGTATTAGCTGAAATCTTCTGTAAGGAAAAGCTTTCCGTTTTTCTTTTGACAGATTGCCTTTCATTTCAAACACTAGGATAAGATAATGAGGACTTTCCCAAGATTTCTTCAAGTCCCTAGGTCTAGCTTGGCTACCAGAGTAGATTAGGATGATAGTCGTACAGCTGGGAGGCAGGACATGGGGGAAATGTCTGAGATGATAATAAAGCCCTGGTTCTGCATGTGTCCCAGGAAGATAATGGGTAAGAAAGCAATAGTGCTCTTGATTTGCTTACGTGGTTCTTGATAATGTTGGCAGCAATAGTCAGAGATGGTATCGCTGTCACTTTCATATAGCTTAAAGTGGTAGTGAGAACTTAATTTTTGCATTCTTCTGTAGCTATTATGCTGCCTCCCAGATTTTATATCACTGACAATTTGCCCAGATTCCCTCCGCGTGCAAGGTTACTGACCAGGAGTCTCTTTTAAGTTCCAGAGATGGGACAGCAAATATAGGGCCTGTCCCTGTTCATGCCTTTTCCTAGCCTCAGAGGATGCCCAGAGCCTGGGCTCCGGAAAAACACCTTACTTTTCCTAGCTCCATGCCAAATTGGCCTCTCTTCTGCTCTTGTCCAAATGCCAACTGCACTTTTTCCATCTCACGTAGGGCTGCTATGTGTTTGTGCATCATTTCTTCTGGCCATCCTTATAGTTTCAACAGTGAATTAGCCAGTAAATGCTGTGCACCTACTCTGTATGCAAAGCTGAGCTAGATGCTACACAAATATAGGACCTGCTCCCTATATTCAAACGGTTTATCTGGTTGGAGAGACAACATGACAGAAAGATGGAGCTAAAAGACAACCTAGTCTTGTAGGGGTGTCTATGAATGAGACTGGGGGTGTTGGTACAAGAAATTCCAAGAACTGGTGCTAAAATTGTGAGCATCTGTGTTGTGCTGGGGCAAATGTCCGTGGGTTTTATAAGATTCTCGAAGAGGACTGTGATTCCATCCTTCCACCACAAAAAGTAAATAATGACCAATGACCAAGAGAGAACAGTTGGAAGATTGGCTATATAGTAGCTCGTTCTCTTTACTGATAGTTCTCATGTTTGATGGCACATGTAGTTAACTCATCAGGGCCCGAAAAAATACATCAAATTCTCTGACTTCAGTGTCAGTCATTCTGTCTTGCCATTTAAGAGTGATTTGGAGAGCTATCAATGAAAGTACTCAAGGCTCACTGTGACATTCATAGGCAATTTAAATCTTTTGCCTGGGAGAAAACTGGGACTAATGCTGCCCTAATAATCTGAAGTTTGGTTTGGAACTGAGTACTATATCATGACGCATCAACATTTTCCCCATGCTTGTTGATAATGTTCTCTTGGTACAGCTACGGTGAGCTTGCAACGCCAATCATGTCCAATGACTCATTTGATCTGGTGAGCTTGGCAGGGCAAGGATTATCGGCTTTACTCTATCAAAAAAACTGAGCCTCTGCACAGTTAGGTGACTGGCCACAGTTACATGGATATTAATGGTGCACCTGGGTGTCACACCCATTTTTTTTTCTGTTCTTTGCTTTCTCCAGCATATCTTGCTGTGTTAATCAGGGTAGCATTTGAGGGTGGGCTTCTAGGAAGATTAATTCAGTTGCAGTTTTCAGCTAAATACCGCTGACGAGAACCTGTTTCTATTTGTAGGGTTTCCCTGGGGTAGGCTGGTGTGCTAGTTTTGGACGTTCTTCAGACTTCTACTCAATCTGTGATAGTATCCTGACTGCAAAGCTCTCCTACTTCCCTGCATAGGGCGTTTTCAAGGGCAAAGTCATAAATGGCAACTTTCAGGGCTGGTCATCTTCTCAAATTGGATCTCAAGAATCAGATTCTTGGTGTTCTAGACCAGCACTGTCCAGTAACGAATAATATAAGCCATATATGTAATTTTCAATATTGCGGTAATACCGTAAAAAAGTAAAAAGAAGCAGGTGAAATTAATTTTTATAATCTACTTTAACTCAGTATATCCAAAATATTATCATTTCACCACGTGATCAATATAAAAATTATTAATGAGATATTTTGATTTTTTGGTCCTAAGTCTTTAAAGTTCAGTGTGTATTTTATACCTACTTCACATCTCAGTTACAAGTAGTCACATCGTAAGTGCCCAAATGCCTAGTGGCTACTGTATTGGAAAGCACAGATCTAGAAAATTCTACCAGGAAAAAAATACAGCAAAGACAAAGAAGCCCCCTTCTCTCTATGGATAATGGAGAATGAAATGGGCTGTGGTCCTTTTATCGGGAATTCAATCATCAGTCATACTCCATCATAGAGAACCTCTGAGCATCATAGCAAATTTAGCAAAACTACTTTCTAGTGATCCAGTAGCTTCCAGAACCTGAGGCCAGTTGCAAAATGTTGAATAGGACCATTCATACACACAGGTAGAGGAAACAGTCTATGACGCAAATGGGCTACAAGGTTTGTGGGCTCAAAAAATATGTTCATCTAGCTTTCCACATGCCTGCCACACCTCCTGTCAAAACACCTTTTTAAAATGAACATTTTTTTTTTTGCATATCTAAAAAAATGCGCAGACAGAGGACTAAGGCCTGTTGGGTTAGGGGTGGTAGGGAATACAAGCATAAATAAAACATGGTCCCTGCCTTTAATGAAACTTGTGGTCTGGGTGGGAAGACAGTGGAGAAAGCAGTTAAAGGTTAAGTGTCCACTATATGGTGAGGATGAAAATCACCCAACTCCAGCCCTCAGACTTGAGCAAGTTTTCTTCAGAAAATCCACGTTAAAATCCCACTGTGTTTCTGAATTAGAAGCACAGGGAACAATTGCCCTTTAGTATTTACCAGTTATGTCAGCATAGAGCGATTTGTTGAATATAAAAAGCAGAACAAAAAACCCTTCAGCAATAAAACAGATTGTTTTCATGGAGGAAGAGAGGGGACAGATGGGAAAGGTGTGAACCCCTTTGTTGTGACAAGATGGGGGAGCTTCCTGCTGATGGGAGTGGTAGCTTGAGGCATTAGGCACAAGCCTGTGGTGTCCAGGGACCAGAGGATGATGCTGAAAGAGAGGAGGGGACAAAGGTGAATGTGATAACCATTCCTGGATGATTAAACGCTTATATGCGCAAATACAACACATATGTTTACATTGGGGAAGCTGTGGAGGGCAGTAGTAAAAAACCAAGGTTTGGGAGTTGGACAGCCTACTCCCTGTGTGACTTTGGGGAAGTTACTTAACCTCTCTGTGCCTCAGTTTTCTCATAAGTAAAAAAAAAGGTTCATTAATAGGATTTGATGAGGTAATGTACATAAAGAGTTTAGAGTAATGCCTGGCACATGGCCTGTACCCAATAAATGTCAGTAATTATTATTAGTTTTGGCATTATTATGTCAGTAATAATTATTAGCTATGCTGCTCCCCTAATTTGTTTCTGAAGTTTCACAAGACTGTTGACTCTGTATCAAGCAAACTTGACAGAAAGTTGGCAAATTCTAATGATTTTCTCCCTCCAAGATGGCAAAACTAGGGCAAAGAGATAAAAATGACTTGCCCAAGGGCTGAGAGGCTGCTCCCAAAATGGGGAGGGAGGCCGTTTAAGGCGGTGGTGATGGGTTTCCCGAAAGACAAGGACTTAGTACACTTATAGGCTGGACTTGGAATGCAGGTTGCACTACTTAGTTGACGGTGTCATCTTGGGAAGTTACTTGATTTCTTTGAGCCCTCAGTTGCGCGTCTGTCAAATAGGGATAATAAATATGCCTAGGGTTGTTAAAACTCAGTCTCCCCAATTATTATTATTGCTAATGCTGTAGCAGATCCTACGCGGCAGTAGGCAGTGCCTGTCCGGAACACTGCGATGTGTTTTGGCTCACCACCATACTCCAGTGCCTGGCACAGCGCCTGGTACCCAGTGGACTCTCAGGAAACGTTTGAGGAATGAACGCACATCTTCTGAGGCTGACTTGCCCTCCCTGCAAAAGCCGCAGCCTGAAGCTTATAGCCAGTCATCACTTAGCAGTGAGCTGAAAGCCACCTTGTCCCTGAAGCCCCTGTCGGAGCTGCTGGAGGGCGCCCCGCCTGGACGCACATCTTTGTGTGAGCGCCTCTCTCCACAGCCCTTATTTTTCTGGTTTGCGGTTTATTTACTTAAGCATTTACAGCTCCCGGGAGCAGAGGGGCTGCCTGTAGCAGGGTCAGGACCGAGGTCGCGGTTTGTATTTATTTTCTGCCTCTCAGTCTCAGCGCTGGCAAGTCACAACCCTGCTCCTTTATTTGTGCACCGAGAGGCTTGCGTTTCTTTACCTCCTGCGGGGCGAGGAAACACACAAGCAGTTCGGGTTCAGGAAAGTGTTCTCAAGCCACTTGCCTGTATCCCCGCTTGCGCTGCTCCCAGACTTAGTTTTCTGTGCAAACCCGAACAGGGCAGAGCAGATTAAATAAAGACAACCTCGCGCCTTTAATCCTTGACCGCAAACACTGGCGTTTTTTGTGCCCTGGATTTCTGAAATTCTTGGCTCGGGACTCAAAACGGGGGAAGGGTGGGTAACAGCTTGTAAAAACTTCCCAAAGCAGAAATCCGAGCTCCTCCCCGCTCTCTGCTCCCAGTGACACCTGGATTCTAGGGAAAGGGGGCAACCGAAGGAGGAGGGTCCCCAAGGGTTGGGGGCGCCCCCAGAGATGGTTTTGGGTCGCGGGCTCCAAACCCAGCCGGCTCTCAAACCCGAGCTGGTTTTGAAGCCCGGACTCTCGGCCGGACGCCCCTCCCTGTCCCGGCGTGCGTCTATTTAGAGCCCAGCCCGGGAGCCCATAGGATTCTGGGACTTGTAGTTCACCCTCGCGGCCCCAGGCGCCGCCACGACCCCGGGCTCGGACTACATTGCCCAGGGAGCTTCCCGGCCTATATAAGCTGCCAGGAGTCGCTTCGAAGTGCAGTAACCATGTGGATGAGCTGCTGAAGCGTTTCCTCAGGCTCGCTGGGGTGGGAGGAGAGGAGGAGGTGGTGGTGGAGGAGGAGGCAGAGGGTGGAGAGAGAACGCTCACGCCCAGAGGAGGTGTGGGTGTTCCGCTTCCATCCTCACGGAACGAGCTCCCGCTTCGCGGACATGGGATTACCCAGCGGCTGCTAACCCCTCTCCTCGCCCTGCTCCCCCAGAGCGGCGTGGCTCCCCGGGCACCAAGGTAGCGGCTGGGGCCGGGCAGAGGGCGCGGGGAGTTGGTACTGTCCCCCCGGGGGCAGAAGTTTTTGCCTCGCTCTCTGGGAGTTCTTGGTGGATTTGCATGCACTTGCATGCATTTAGAGGTTCTTTTACTGAGGGCGTTTTTGGGGGGTTCATTTGAGGTTAAAAAAATTCTGGACTCCATCGACTGGCTTTGAGGGCTACCCATTCTGGATTGGAATGGCATTCCCCCAAGTTGGAAACTGTTGCAGCTGCTGCAGGAAACAGTTTTTTTTTTTTTTTTTTTTTGGGAGGTGTGTGCGGGGGTGTCCTGTGTGAGTCCGCTGAAGGAAACAATCTTTCTTAAAATGTAGCCGTCCCTCGTGCTGCACGGTTGGGAGAATAATGCATGCGCTGGGGCCCCAGTGGGGAGGTTTTTAAAAACGGAAGAAAACCCCGGGAGCGGTGAGGGATGAAGTGTGGACGAAGCTCACGCCCGATGAGGATACTTGGCCTCCGCTCTGGGAAACAAGTGCTTTGGGCTCTGCCAAACACTTCGCTTAGTTTCAGCCCCGCGGCGCGTTCGAAGTTTGTGCGCACTTAGTCTCACTTGTCAGTTATATATTGGAAACAAATAAGCGAATTTACCTGTAATCCTCACCTAAGTGATCCAACCAACCTACCTGTCAGATTTGGTGGTGGTGGTCGTGTGTGTGTGTGTGTGTGTGTGTGTGTGTGTGTGTGTGTGTGTGTGTGTTTGGGGGGGGAGGGGAGTCGTCTCTCCAGGAAGGAGGCTAACGAAAGTGGAAGTGGGGAATTTGAAAATTTCTCTTAGGCACCCACATCTGGCCAATCTCATAGTCAGTCTTCTTTCTTTCTCAATATTTAGGAGCTGACTACCGAGGAGCGGGACTCGCACCCCTGGCTGGGCGTGTGTTGGCAGCAGAGTGCCTGACCCGGGTCAGGTGAGTGTGGAAGCCTGAGAGCTGTAATCAATAAGGAGTTTCTGTCCTAAGCCTATTTAAGTTCTCTCTAAAGAGTCATGGAGATGCGGAGTAGGAAAGAAAAGGAAACTTCATAGCTCAGTCTCCAAAATTTGTCACTGCCTTTGGTGAGGGCTTTAGGGAGCAGATGAGATCCAGGGGGCAGTCCTGCCTAGTACTTTTGGCCCTAGCTCAGAAGTGAAGCAGCCTGAAGGTTTATGAGAGGAGGGGAAAAAAAGAAAAACATTAAATGGAGCAGTAAAAGGGATGCCCATTGGTGACGTGAGAATTGAACTTGCCAGGTGGTGTGCTGATGATTTAAATTCTGAAGGATACAGTGTATTTCATCTGCCAAGATATGTAAGCAAAAATTATCTGCTTTTCTCTTTCAAAAATAGTCACTTTCTTTTTTCTTAACTGTGAATGTGTGTTTAATCAGAGTAGGTTGGGTTCCAAGAAATGAAAGTGGTTGCTGGCAAACTGAAAGAATTAGAACTTTAAAAAGGGAAGTTCTTGAAACGTAAGATAATAGCATCCAGCCCTTGACTTGAAGCCACTTGAACATCAAGGAATCTGGTGGATTCCTATGGTTTAGGTGCCTGTCATGGGATATGAGCTGAGAGCAGCATTTATCTGTAGACACAAGCAGCTCCTATTTTTTTCCTCCCCAAATGTTCAGACTGCACTTCACGAAAGGGAGGTTTCAACGGGTGCACATACATCCCCATTGCTGCAGATTTGAGCATCACAAGTTTTTTCTTCTGAAATGGTCAGGAACAGGATAAACGATAGGGTAATAGGGCTGGGGGGCCTGGGTCTTCATAACTTCTTTAACATTCTAAATATTTAGCTGTTCCCTGGGCTACAATCTTCGGGCTTTTCTAATTAGAAAAGAAAAGTCAGACATTTCATTATAGTAGTATTGTGCTTTTGTTTCCTGTTGATAAGCTCCTCAGGAGTGCTCGTGGAGTGGGAAGGATTTGGATGTGTGAGGTCTACTTCCTTCTTGGAGTTCTCTTGACTCGTGTGGCTACGTGGGCACGCATAAGGCCAAGGATTGGGTTCAGGTCCCTTCTTCAGAGTAAGCTGCAGGCAGGGAGAAAGTGGTCTCTTCTCTGACTGGTTGCTAAACATAATAATACCCATTAAGTACTTGTAAGCCAGGTCCAGAGCCATACATCACAGAAACCCTGTGAGTCAGGTACAGGTGAAGAAGCTGAGGTGCAGAGAGTGAAATCACTTGTCCGGTAACTAGCACCCAGTGCATGCAAGATATAACCCCAGGGTTTGGGACTCTGCTGCTTCCCACAAATGCACCTAGGTTTGTGGGGGGATAAGGGGGTAACTGGGAAAAGTGGTAAACTTATTGCTGTCGATGAAATAACTTTTGCTTGTGTCCCACCAAACGATGAAGGAACAAAGTGACCTTGATGTAAGAAGAAAACGATGTAGCCATAGATGTAGGAATAAAATACTGTGGGTATTGGAGGAGGTCTTAGGTGTTGTACTGAGTTCGTTTTGGTAAGCTGTGTGCTGAAAGTCTGCATGAGGAGAATAAAAGAAACCAAACCAAACCGCAAGGAACGTTGTTTAAGTTCATCATTGGGTTTATCTCATACCTGAAATCCATCTTGATCGTCTACATCAAGGCATCTGAGCAGGTTACAAGAATCAGGTGTTTCTCTATTTGAATACTTCGAAAGTTTAAATTGCATTGAGTCTAAACTGTGAAATGTTGATGTCTTTTCATGTATCCTTCAGTTTGCTTTGTGGCCAGTTGTGCAAGAACACTTTTCTTTTTAGTTTCTTACTTTCACTTGCGTGTGTGTGTGACTGTGTTGAAAGTATAATCTGCTTTTTGAATAATTCAAATTGGAACAGACTATCCTATCAAGATTTCCTTATCAGGCAGGGAAAGTTCTTTATGCTCGTAATGAATTACTCCTGGCCTCCAGTTTGGCACTCATGGAAGTTGTTTGGGGTTGACGGTGGTGTTATGCATTTAAACACAGTGGTTGCCTTTTGGAGGGAATTAGCATCTTTTCTTGAGGAAGGAGAGATGGAATGGTTGCTTAGAGGAGAAGAAATAGGCAAACTGAAGACAGATGTGTTGGCTTTTATCTCAAAATATTTTCAGCTGAGGAAGACCGTGGTCTTAAAGAGAGAAAGAAACTTCTAATACAATGGTATACTACCAACTGACTTCCACAGCAAAAACTCAAATGGCTTTTTAGCTCATTTGTAATGATTTCATGGAAAATCTGATCTCTTTACAAGCAGCTCTTAAAAAATAAACCAAAATGAAACAACAAACACCAAATCTGAACAACAGAAAAAACTCAAAGAATTAAAATTAGGCCTGGAGTTAGGTTTTTAGGTCACGCTGCCCTTGGGCACGTCTAATTAAGGAGTCTACCCAAGGCCAGTGCCCCATCTTTTTGCTGTTGGTTTGATCTTTTAAAATAAAACACATTGCTTTCACAGGCTCTTTCTTTAGTAACTGGAAGTACATGTGATTTTTTAGTTCACTAAGTTTTTGCCCGGCTCTTTTGATGAAATCAATTAAGGCTTGAAGTCAGTGACAGGAATGACATAATTTCCATGATTGCTACCAATTGTCATAGTGTTTGTGGTTCTGAGGTTATTGCTAATGAGGATGACTTGAAACCATCACCCACTGAGCTATTCCTCCTATTGAACTATGTCCAGGTTCTTCCCTAAACTGAACATTGTTTAAGGCACTTGGTATGATAAATCTATTCTAGAAACTCTAATGCCTGTTAAAGTTGTGGTTCAAATATTTTATTCCTTCATTCAACAAACTTTGAGTACCTGCTACGTGCCAGGGTGTGTTCTAGATGCTGGGGATGCAGCAATGAGAGTCCTATTCCTAAGAGGCTTAAATCCTAACTGGGGGTAGGCAGCCAATATAATTAGCAAGTATTGTAGTATGATACGCAGTAAATGCTAAGGAGAAGAATAAAGCTGGGTGAGGGGTCACGGCAAACAACAGTGTTGGTGAGGAAGTGGAGAAATTGGGACCTTTGTGCACTGTTGGTAGGAATGTAAAATGGTGCAGCTGCTGTGGAAGACAGTATGGCTGTTGCTCAAAAAATTAAATGTAGAATTACCAGGTAACCCGAAAATTCCACTTCTGGGTGTATACCCCAAAGAGTTGAAAGCAGGGATTCAAACACATTTGTATACCCATGTTCATAGCAGTGTTAGGCAAAAGATGGAAACAACCCAAATGCCCATTGACAGATGAATGGATAAACAAAATGTGGTATATCTGTACAGTGGAATATTATTTGGCCTTAAAAAGGAATGAAATTCGGATACATGCTATAACGTAGATGAACCTTGAAAACATTCTATTAAGTGGAAATAAGCCAGATGCAAAAGAGCAAATAGTGTATGGTTCCGCTTAGAAGAGGTTTCTAGAGCAATCAAGTTCATAGAGACAAGAGGCAGAAGAGTGGTTGCCCTGGGCGGGGCTGCTGGGGAATGGGCAGTGTGTTTAGTGGGTACAGTTTCCTTTTGGGAAGATGACAAAGTTCTGGAAATGGATTGTCGTGATGGTTGCAGAATAATGTGAATGTACTTAATGCCTCTGAATCATACACTTAAAAATGGCTAAAATGGTAAATTTTGTGTTATATATGTATATTTTACCACAATAAAAAGAAAAAAATGATAACAGCAACAGAACAGAGTAAAGGGGATAAGGGAGTACTCTGGGAGATCAGGAGTCATGGAAGGGCTTTTTTTTTTTTTTTTTTTCCTTTTGACTTAAATCAGGTTAGGTCTCTTTTTATTTTCAGTTTGCCTTTTGTTATTTGTACCTGCAATGCGAAAACGTTGTGATCAGTTTCTCATCTCTGTTTATGGTTGTGGTAACAGGGAAATCAACTGTTGATTGGTCAGCTCAAACTGTACTCATTTACCTGTTATGTCTGCTTGTCTCTCTCTCTTTTTTTTTTTTTTTTTTTTAAATTTTTGTTGATTTGCAATGTTGTGTTAGGGAAGGGCTGTTTAACACGGTGGCATTTCAGCAGAGATCTGAAGGAAGTGGGTGGGTGAGCCATGTAGGTGTCTGGGGGGGTGTATGTTCCAAAGGGCCAGAGCAGCCAGTGCAGAGGCCCTGAGATGGGAGCAGGTGGGGCCTGTTAGAGGAAGGGCGAGGAGGCCAGGGTGGCTGCAGCTGAGGGAGAGTGCCAGGCGTTCAGGTTGGGAGAGGGAACCGGGCAGATTGTGCAGGGGCCAGGTGTTTGCCGGTATGCAATGATTTGTTTCCCCGAGGATTTCTAAACTCGCACAGCGTCCTCAGCGGTTCTCGGCATCACTGAACCCCTTGTCCTTTCCGAAGAGGCTTTGGTGAGGCTGGCAGGATCACATACCAGCTTGGAACTTGCTGGGGGATAAAACCCAGATCTCTAGACTGTCTGTTTAATCACCTGATTTACCTGCGATTGTAATTCACTTCAGGAGGAAAGGCATCTTTGATAAAAGAGGTGAACGTACAGTTAGCTTGGATAACAAAACAAATTCTAAGAACCTCATGATATTCCTGGGGGTTTATCTTCAACACAAACCTTTTGTGCCCTGTGGCTACTCTGCAGTCTGTCTAGTCTCATTTTAAGGAATTACACACAGAGGACTCTCGCTCTGCCATCTAAGATCCTTGGGGGATATGAAGCTCCTTCTAAGTGACTCTCCCTGATGAGTGGAGTGGACCCTTCAACGTGTACAAATGTGTAACAAAAATACATTTTGTTACTTATTGTATAAGATGTACATATTCAGTTGTAATAAAACCTTAGGGAATATAGGCAACAAAACAAAAGCAGTCACTCCCAATCCTACCATCTAAGATTAGGGTTTCAAACTTTCCCTCTATGTATAGACATATAAAAATTACACGTATGTTTAAATTTCATGAAAAGGGACTCATACCTCCTGTTTGATTCCTTGCCTTTTGCGTTCTATATTGTGAACATCTTTTCTTCTTAATAAATAGACATCTGAGTCATTTATCCAAAGGGGGCTGTACCTTTGATGGGACTTCATTGGAATGAGGACATGTATGGAATCGCTAGGGTAAAAAAAAAAAAAGTATATCATTCAGGTTTCATCACTGTCATAGAGTCCAGGTTTTCTCATTCAGTTTGTACTGTTTTTAAGAATCTAAAAAAGGGTGGATATGTGTATATGTATAACTGATTCACTTTGCTGTACACCTGAAACACGTTATAAATCAACTATACTCCAATACAAATCAAAAAGAAATAAGGAGAAAAGAATAAAAAAAAGAAAACGAAATGGAAGGTAAAACACTATTCAAATGTCAGTTACCATATTACAAGGGTAAAGCCTAGTTATAGTGTATTTAAATAAAAAATTTCTCATTTGTTCTGCAAAGTAACCTAATCCCCTGAGGGGTTAGGGCCAGGCACTCTTTTGTTTGCACTCAACAGGAAAACTTTACTCTAGAAAATTGGAGATACACGTAGTAGTAGCGATCTTAGTATTATGAACCCCTCTTTACTCCTTACCCTCCATGGTTGTCAATTCATGACCCATATTGTTTTATCTACATTCTCATATACTCTTCCCTTTCTTCTTGGATGGCATTGAAACAAATCTCAGATACACCAGTTCATCTATATTTTAGTATATGTCTCTAGTATTGGGATTCTTTAAAAAAAAAACAAACATAATCACGATACTACTGTCCGTCTCAAGGGGAAAATAAAGCAAATTTTAAAATTGCGTCTGTGTTCTCACCTCCTTAATTTAAATAAATTTATTATTTCAACATATATATGATAATAATAACAGATATGCATACTTCAACAGTTTGTTTGAATTAGGAACCAAATAAGGTGGATACATTGCAAATGGTCACTGTGTCTTTTAATCTGTATATTTCCTCGACCCCTCTTTTCTTTCCATGCATTTTTTGGTTGTTATTAAAGAAACTGGGTGATATCTTTTCCTACAGTCTGGATTTTGCTGACTGCATCAGTGTGGTGTAGTTGAACATGTTCCTCTGTCCTCTGTATTTATTATATTTATGTTTAATTTGATGGTTAGATGCAGAGGCTTGATCAGAGTCACGCTTTTTTTTTTTTTTTTTTGAGAAAGTTGGAGTTCTGAGAGGTAGGGTATGCATGAGGCATAGAGGTAAATGTGGATTTCAGTGTTTTTTTTTTTTTTTAATAAATTTATTTATTTATTTTATTTTTGTTTTTGGCTGTGTTGGGTCTTCGTTTCTGTGCTAGGGCTTTCTCTAGTTGCGGCGAGCGGGGGCCACTCTTCATCGCGGTGCGCGGGCCTCTCACTGTCACGGCCTCTCCCGTTGCGGAGCACAGGCTCCAGACGCGCAGGCTCAGTAGTTGTGGCTCACGGGCCCAGTTGCTCCGCGGCATGTGGGATCTTCCCAGACCAGGGCTCGAACCCGTGTCCCCTGCATTGGCAGGCGGATTCTCAACCACTGCGCCACCAGGGAAGCCCCAGAGTCACGCTTTTTTTCCCCCAAGTCTGCTGTGAGCTTCACTCACGGGAGTGTGTGATGTGTCTGGATACGCTTTCTTGTGATTAGCACCCAGTGATGCTCATTGCCTCAATCCATTAGTTCAACTGGACTTGTAACCCTCCTAATTCTATTTTTTCTAGTTCATTTATTAGCTGGAATATTTTATGAAATGAAATTTCCTCCACTTAGTTTTTGGTTCCCTGGGGTAAAGTTCATATATATAAACAAAAGACAGGATCAATACTTCAGTCTCTCTCTGTGTTTTATCAGTTTTCAAAAATAATGCGTTGATTCCCTAGCATGATCCATGGCAGTGGATCTCAAGTGGGGGACATTGGATGATATCTGGGGACATTTTTGGTTGTCACAACTGGGGAGAGGGTGCTACTGGCATCCAATGGTTAGAGGCCAGGGATGTTGCTAAATAGCCTTCAATACATCTCACAGCCCTCCAACCCAGAATGATCCATTGCAAAGTATCAGCAGTGCCACTGTTGAGAAACCCTGTACCAAGATGACCAATGGGTATGGTTTTTTTAGTATCATTATGAACTCATGGCTTTAGACATATTTTCTATGTTTCATTTTGTGTAGTCATCCTTATTGATGTTCAAATTGTCCATCTCTGCGCAGAGAGAGGCTACTCAAGTTGATTCAAAAGACACAACCCCAGTGGTCTTAGACTTCCTGCTTCTTGTATGACAAGATGTTCCAGGCTCATCTTCTATATTTCTTGATGCAGACCTGAAATCAGTCTTTCCTCCAAGAAGCCCTAGTTCTTTTGAGTGGGAGATGGTACTTAGAGAGCTGAGCTCAGGGCCAGGTAGGTACGCTTCTCACTCTCATCCTATGGGTCAGAAAACAAATTAAAATGAAGGAAATGTAAAACCTGAACATTTTTCATGAAAGCTTTTCCAGAATGTAATCGATACATCCTTGCCTTTGAAAAAAAAATTCTGAACATACTGTTAACTTTTCAAATTGGTCTCAGTTTTAGCTTTAGTATGCTGGGGCTAGGATGTAGGAGTTCTCCCCAGTTGAGCAGGAATGTTACTCTTGTTCTATAGCCATGCTTTTCAAACTGTGTGGCAAGCCATTAAAAAGTTGTGAAATCAGTTTGGTGGACCTTGATAGATGATTGTTTGAAAAAGTAGACCAGAATAGAAAACGTCACAGTATATCACATGGATACTTAAAAGAACTATGTATGCTGCAACAACTTCTCTCAATCTCTCTCTCTCTCTCTCTCTCTCTCTCTCTCTCTCTCTCACTCTCACTCTCTCACTCTCTCACTCTGTCTCTGTCTCTCTCACACACACACACACACAGAGTAAACATTGGATTGTAAGTTCAGTGTATTTCTTACTGTGGGTCACAGCCAAAAATTTGAGAAACCTTGTTCTACATCTTTACTACTCCATTTGTGGTCACCAGACCAGCATCATCAGCTTCAAACTGAGAGCTTGTTAGAAATGCAGACTCTCAGGCCCCACCCCGGATCCACTGAATCCGAAACTGCATTTTAGCAAGGTCCCCAGGGGATTCTTAACGCGTGTGAAAGTGTGAGAAGATCTGTGCCGGAGGGTGCTTGCCCCTGTGCTTTTTCAGAACTTATTTTTATAGTTTGTTTTTTCATGGCTAGCTGTCACCTGTTGAAACTGACCTTTGTACTTTCCCCTAGCAGCCTTCTCATGTTCAATTAAGAGGAAAGGTAGGCGAAATCACCAACTAAGGTGAGGGTATAGAAGTCTGGCAGGATTCTTCCAATCCAAGAACATGGTATATCTCTCCATCTGTTGGTATCATCTTTAATTTCTTTCATCCGTGTCTTATAGTTTTCTGCATACAGGTCTTTTGTCTCCCGAGGTAGGTTTATTCCTAGGTATTTTATTCTTTTTGTTGCGATGGTAAATGGGAGTGTTTCCTTAATTTCTCTTTCAGATTTTTCATCATTAGTGAATTGGGAGGTTGGGATTGATATGTATACACTGATGTGTATAAAATGGATGACTAATAACCTGCTGTATAAAAAAATAAATAAGATAAAATTTTAAAAAATGGTTATGAAGAACCTAGGGGCAGGACAGGAATAAAGACACAGATGTAGAGAATGGACTTGAGGACACGGGGAGGGGGAAGGGTAAGCTGGGACGAAGTGAGAGAGTGGTATGGACTTATATATACACTACCAAATGTAAAATAGATAGCTCGTGGGAAGCAGCCGCATAGCACAGGGAGATCAGCTCGGTGCTTTGTGACCACCTAGAGGGGATAGGGAGGGTGGGAGGGAGAGACAAGAGGGAGGAGATATGAAGATATATGTATATGTATAGCTGATTCACTTTGTTATACAGCAGAAACTAACACACCATTGTAAAGCAATTATACTCCAATAAAGATGTTAAAAAAAAAAAAAAGTCTGGCAGGATTGTCTCTGATAAAAATGAGAGCTTTCATGCTTACATTGAAGGATTTTTTTAAATTGGCTGTTCGGATAGAGGTAGAAAGAGACCAAGATCTACATGTAACGCCTACTTAGGATTGTGAAGCCACAGACCTACAGAAAGCTGCATTTTCACCTGTTGTCAGACGCTTTGAGGAGCTTACGTTTTGTAATGTTCTGTGACCCTCGAGTCAGCAGAACTCTGGACTGCTTGGTGTGGTGTTGCTCATCAGAAAAGGATGAACAGAGGAAGAAAATATCACTAGCCTCCAAATTCCTCGGTGTTCGTTTGCATTTCAGGAGCAGCTTTCTCTGGGAAGTGATTTTGTTTTGCAAAAACAGCTTGAAAAGCTCCCCATACCCCTTTCACATGCACATATTTCTGAACAGAAAAAGCTGACAAAAACAGCTAGACTTGGGGACATTCACGTATCTCCCAGCCACGTGCGTGATCATGTTCTGTCTCTGTACCTTTGCACGTGTGCTTTCTGCCTGCCGACCCCGTCCTCATCCCCTCTGTATCCACCTTGCCAAGTGCTTCTCTTCCCAGCCAGGTCTTCTTCTTCTGGGAAACCTTTCCTGAACCTTAAAAGTCTTTGTCATCTGAATCGCTGTGACACTTTATATCTATAGGCCTTTTTGATCTTTCTCCCATAGGAGTACCTGACACATAGTAAGTGCTCACAGATACTTGTGAATGAGGTTATTTATCTGCGTTTTATCTCCCATTGAAGTCTGTAGGCTACTTCTTCATCTAATTTTTGTACCCCTGTCCCGATGACCTGTTTCCTGAGTTGGCCTAGTGCTTTGCCCGTTTGCCGTGGAGAGTGAAGTGAGGACCGGGTAGAAGGGTCTCCAGCAGCTCCTCATGGTTCCTTTGGAGGTGTTTGCTCAGCACAGCTCTCTGGAGGGCATTCGGCTTGGAAAGTTGGTGATGGTTACGGAAAGGGAGTGGAGGTAGGAATGAGGTAGTGAATGAGCTGCTCTCAGGTTGAAATGGTGTTATCCTGTCGAACCGCAGGATGGGGACTCCTGAGAACTGGGTGTCGCCCGCGTGTTCGGTCCAGGCAAAACATGTAACATCTGTGCGTCTGTTTCCTCTTCTGTAGAAGAGGTATAAAAATACCTGCTTTGGGGCATTGCTGCCAAGTTGTAGAGAATAATAGATGCTAGCAAAAGGTCTCAGAGATCAAAACAACCAAACCTTTCCAGCGGAGTGATTTGGTCCCCCAGGGACCATTAGGCAGTGGCTAGAGATGGTTTTTTTTTTTTTTTTGCTGCATTGGGTCTTTGTTGCTGCGCGGGCTTTCTTTAGTTGCGGTGAGCAGGGGCTACTCTTCGTTGCAGTGTGCAGGCTTCTCATTGCGGTGGCTTCTCTTCAGTAGTTGTGGCACACGGGCTCAGTTGCTCCGCGGCACGTGGGGTCCTCCCGAACCAGGGCTCGAACCCGTGTCCCCTGCATTGGCAGGCGGATTCTTAACCCCTGCGCCACCATGGAAGTCCCTAGAGATGGTTTTTTTTTGTTGTCACAGCTGAGGGGAAGAGGGTGCTAGTGGCACCTCGTGAGTTGAGGCCAGGGATGTTGCTAAGCATCCTGCAGTGCACAGGAAGGGTCCCCCACAGCAAAGAATCGTCTGCCCCCCAGTGACAGTAGCCTTGAGGCTGAGAATGCCTAGAGTGTTTTTCCCAGACTTAGCCTTTTCTCTCTCTCTGAGGATATTAACCTAACGTGCTTTTTAAAATTATTTACTTATTTGTTTATTCTTTTATGGTTCAGGCTATGGGGGGCGGAGGGGAGTCTTCTTAGGTCGGGACTGACTTTAACTTTTTAACAAAACCAACACCCTCCCCATCCCTCCAAGCTTTGGTCTTGGTTCCTGGAGCCCTGTGGTCTGCAGGCTTTGGTCACTAATTGGTTTGTGTGACCTCCAAGAAATCACTCCGAGGATGTTTGTTTGTTTCCACCTGTAAAATGAGGACTTTTGGCTAAATGATCTCTCCCCACCAAATGTAAAGTGCTCTGACTGCCAACTTTGATTGGCTTCTCTAACGTTGGCCTTTAGGAGTAGGCCAGGAGCACGTGTCATACTGACATCTTTTCTTTTTTTTTCTTTTTTAATTTTTTTTTTTTTATTATTTGTTGCACCGGCTCCTTAGTTGTGGCAGGTGGGCTCCTTAGTTGTGGCATGCGAACTCTTAGTTGTAGCATGCATGTGAGATCTAGTTCCCTGACCAGGGATCGAACCCAGGCCCCCTGCATTGTGAGCATGGAGTCTTAACCACTGCGCCACCAGGGAAGTCCCCTGACATCTTTTCTGAGAAATAACTCTGTAGATCATGTACCTGTTTCAAGAATAGCTTATTTAGCAGATGTGTTTGTGAAAAGGCAAGTAGGTTTATCTTTGTGTGTGTGTGTGTGAGATGTCTAAACGAGCAACGTTTAAACTAGAG